>NC_044559.1:15032350-15100256 GCF_007565055.1 Rhinopithecus roxellana
TTTCTGAGAGATTCCTTTCTGATGTGTGGCTTCATCACACAGAGTTCCACCCTTCCCTTCTTGGAACAGTTTGCTAACACTGTTGTCGTCTATTCTGCAAGGGCATAATTTGGAGCTCATTGAGTGCTATGGTGAAAAAGGAAATATCCTCACATAATAACTAAAGAGAAGCTTTCTGAGAAACTGCATTGCCATGTGAATGCAACTCACAGAGTTACACGTTTCTCTCAGTGATCAGTTTGTTAACACAGTTTTCTGGAAATCTGCAATTAGATACTTCATAGCGCAATGAACCTTACGGTGAGAAAGGAAATATCCAAGATGAAAACTAGAAAGAAGCTTTCTTAGAAACTCTTGGTGATGTGTGAATTCATCTCACAGAAGTTACACTTATGTTTCGTGGAGCAGTCCATTAACACTGTCTTTGAGGTACTCTGAGAATGGCTTCTTTGGATCGCATGGAGGCCTACGCTGATTAAAGGAAATTTCATGCGTTCAAAACGAGAAAGAAGCTTTCTGAGAACTTCTTTCTGATCTGTGAGTTCATCTCACAGACTTATAGCTTAGACGTCAGGAAGCAGTTTGCTAACACTCTTTTCGTGGAATCTGTAAAGTGATATTTGGGAGCCCATAGGGGCCCATGGTGAAAAGGAAATATCCTCACCTAATAACTAGAGAAAGCTTCTGAGATGATTCCCTTCTGATGTGTGGCTTCATCACACAGAGTTTCCACCCTTCCCTTCTTGGAACAGTTTGCTAACACTGTTGTCGTGGATTCTGCAAATGTATATTTGGAGCTCATTGAGAGCTATGGTGAAAAAGGAAATATCCTACAATAATAACTAAGAGAAGCTTTCTGAGAGAACTGCATTGCCATGTGTGAATGCAACTCATCAGAGTTACACGTTTCTCTTCAGTGATCAGTTGTTAACACAGTTTTCTGGAAATCTGCAATTAGATAACTTCATAGCGCATGAACCTTACGGTGACAAAGGAAATATCCACAGATGAAACTAGAAAGAAGCTTATCTTAGAAACTTCTTGGTGATGTGTGAATTCATCTCACAGAGTTACACTTATTTTTCGTGGAGCAGTCCATTAACACTGTCTTTGAGGAATCTGAGAACGGCTTCTTTGGATCGCATTGAGGCCTACGCTGATAAAGTAAATTTCATCCGTTCAAAACGTGAAAGAAGCTTTCTGAGAAACGTCTTTCTGATCTGTGAGTTCATCTCACAGACTTATAACTTAGACTTCAGGAAGCAGTTTGCTAACACTCTTTCGTGGAATCTGTAAAGTTATATTTGGGAGCCCATAGGGGCCCATGGTGAAAAAGGAAATATCCTCACCTAATAACTAGAGAGAAGCTTTCTGAGAGATTCCTTTCTGATGTGTGGCTTCATCACTCAGAGTTCCACCCTTCCCTTCTTGGAACAGTTTGCTCACACTGTTGTCGTGGATTCTGCAAAGGTATATTTGGGAGCTCATTGAGGGCTATGGTAAAAAAGGAAATATCCTCACATAATAACTAAAGAGAAGGTTTCAGAGAAACTGCATTGCCATGTGTGAATGCAACTCACAGAGTTACACGTTTCTCCTCAGTGATCAGTTTGTTAACACAGTTTTCTGGAAATCTGCAATTAGATACTTCATAGCGCAATGAACCTTACGGTGACAAAGGAAATATCCACAGATGAAGACAAGAAAGAAGCTTTCTTTGAAACTTCTTGGTGATGTGTGAATTCATCTCCCAGAGTTACACTTATGTTTCGTGGAGCAGTCCATTAACACTGTCTTTGAGGAATCTGAGAACGGCTTCTTTCGATCGCATTGAGGCCCACGCTGATAAAGGAAATTTCAACCATTCAAAATGTGAAAGAAGCTGTCTGAGAAACGTCTTTCTGATCTGTGAGTTCATCTCACAGACTTATAACTTAGACTTCAGGAAGCAGTTTGCTAACACTCTTTTCGTGGAATCTGTAAAGTGATATTTGGGAGCCCATAGGGGCCCATGGTGAAAAAGGAAATATCCTCACCTAATAACTAGAGAGAAGCTTTCTGAGAGATTCCCCTCTGATGTGTGGCTTCATCACACAGAGTTCCACCCTTCCCTTCTTGGAACAGTTTCCTAACACTGTTGTCGTGGATTCTGCAAAGGTATATTTGGGAGCTCATTGAGGGCTATGGTGAAAAAGGAAATATCTTCACATAATAAATAAAGAGAAGCTTTCTGAGAAACTGCATTGCCATGAGTGAATGCAACTCACAGAGTTACACGTTTCTCCTCAGTGATCAGTTTGTTAACACAGTTTTCTGGAAATCTGCAATTAGATACTTCATAGCGCAATGAACCTTACGGTGAGAAAGGAAATATCCACAGATGAAAACTAGAAAGAAGCTTTCTTAGAAACTTCTTGGTGATGTGTGAATTCATCTCACAGAGTTACACTTATTTTTCGGGGAGCAGTCCATTAACACTGTCTTTGAGGACTCTGAGAATGGCTTCTTTGGATCGCATGGAGGCCTACGCTGATAAAGGAAATTTCATGCGTTCAAAACGAGAAAGAAGCTTTCTGAGAAACGTCTTTCTGATCTGTGAGTTCATCTCACAGACTTATAACTTAGACTTCAGGAAGCAGTTTGCTAACACTCTTTTCGTGGAATCTGTAAAGTGATATTTGGGAGCCCATAGGGGCCCAAGGTGAAAAAGGAAATATCCTCACCTAATAACTAGAGAGAAGCTTTCTGAGAGATTCCCCTCTGATGTGTGGCTTCATCACACAGAGTTCCACCCTTCCCTTCTTGGAACAGTTTCCTAACACTGTTGTCGTGGATTCTGCAAAGGTATATTTGGGAGCTCATTGAGGGCTATGGTGAAAAAGGAAATATCTTCACATAATAAATAAAGAGAAGCTTTCTGAGAAACTGCATTGCCATGAGTGAATGCAACTCACAGAGTTACACGTTTCTCCTCAGTGATCAGTTTGTTAACACAGTTTTCTGGAAATCTGCAATTAGATACTTCATAGCGCAATGCACCTTACGGTGACAAAGGAAATACCCACAGATGAAAACTAAAAAGAAGCTTTCTTAGAAACTTCTTGGTGATGTGTGAATTCATCTCACAGAGTTACACTTATGTTTCGTGGAGCAGTCCATTAACACTGTCTTTGAGGAATCTGAGAACGGCTTCTTTGGATCGCATTGAGGCCTACGCTGATAAAGGAAATTTCATGAGTTCAAAACGTGTAAGAAGCTTTCTGAGAAACGTCTTTCTGATCTGTGAGTTCATCTCACAGACTTATAACTTAGACTTCAGGAAGCAGTTTGCTAACACTCTTTTCGTG
Organism: Rhinopithecus roxellana; assembly: GCF_007565055.1. NCBI lineage: Eukaryota > Metazoa > Chordata > Mammalia > Primates > Cercopithecidae > Rhinopithecus > Rhinopithecus roxellana. The sequence continues at coordinate 15,035,698 of NC_044559.1, forward strand.
GAATCTGTAAAGTGATATTTGGGAGACCATAGGGGCCCAAGGTGAAAAAGGAAATATCCTCACCTAATAACTAGAGAGAAGCTTTCTGAGAGATTCCCCTCTGATGTGTGGCTTCATCACACAGAGTTCCACCCTTCCCTTCTTGGAACAGTTTCCTAACACTGTTGTCGTGGATTCTGCAAAGGTATATTTGGGAGCTCATTGAGGGCTATGGTGAAAAAGGAAATATCTTCACATAATAAATAAAGAGAAGCTTTCTGAGAAACTGCATTGCCATGAGTGAATGCAACTCACAGAGTTACACGTTTCTCCTCAGTGATCAGTTTGTTAACACAGTTTTCTGGAAATCTGCAATTAGATACTTCATAGCGCAATGAACCTTACAGTGACAAAGGAAATATCCACAGATGAAGACTAGAAAGAAGCTTTCTTAGAAACTTCTTGGTGATGTGTGAATTCATCTCACAGAGTTACACTTATTTTTCGGGGAGCAGTCCATTAACACTGTCTTTGAGGACTCTGAGAATGGCTTCTTTGGATCGCATGGAGGCCTACGCTGATAAAGGAAATTTCATGCGTTCAAAACGAGAAAGAAGCTTTCTGAGAAACGTCTTTCTGATCTGTGAGTTCATCTCACAGACTTATAGCTTAGACTTCAGGAAGCAGTTTGCTAACACAATTTTCGTGGAATCTGTAAAGTGATATTTGGGAGACCACAGGGGCCCATGGTAAAAAGGAAATATCCTCACCTAATAACTAGAGAGAAGGCTTTCTGAGGGATTCCCCTCTGATGTGTGGCTTCATCACACAGATTTCCACCCTTCCCTTCTTGGAACAGTTTCCTAACACTGTTGTCGTTTATTCTGCAAAGGTATGTTTGGAGCTCATTTAGAGCTATGGTGAAAAAGGAAATATCCTCACATAATAACTAAAGAGAAGGTTTCTGAGAAAGTGAATTGCTATGTGTGAATGCAACTCACAGAGTTACACGTTTCTCTTCAGTGATCAGTTTGTTAACACAGTTTTCTGGAAATCTGCAATTAGACACTTCATAGCGCAATGAACCTTACGGTGACAAAGGAAATATCCACAGATGAAGATTAGAAAGAAGCTTTCTTAGAAACTTCTTGGTGATATGTGAATTCATCTCACAGAGTTACACTTATGTTTCGTGGAGCAGTCCATTAACACTGTCTTTGAGGAATCTGAGAACGGCTTCTTTGGATCGCATTGAGCCCTACGCTGATAAAGTAAATTTCATCCGTTCAAAACGTGAAAGAAGCTTTCTGAGAAACGTCTTTCTGATCTGTGAGTTCATCTCACAGACTTATAACTTAGAGTTCAGGAAGCAGTTTGCTAACACAATTTTCGTGGATTCTGTAAAGTGATATTTGGGAGACCATAGGAGCCCATGGTGAAAAATGAAATATCCTCACCTAATAACTAGAGAGAAGCTTTCTGAGAGATTCCCTTCTGATGTGTGGCTTCATCACACAGAGTTCCACCTTGCCCTTCTTGGTACAGTTTGCTAACACTGTTGTCATGAAATCTGCAAAGGTATATTTGGGAGCTCATTGAGAGCTATGGTGAAAAAGGAAATATCCTCACATAATAACTAAAGAGAAGCTTTCTGAGAAACTGCATTGCCATGTGTGAATGCAACTCACAGAGTTACACGTTTCTCTTCTGTGATCAGTTTGTTAACACAGTTTTCTGGAAATCTGCAATTAGATACTTCATAGCGCAATGAACCTTACAGTGACAAAGGAAATATCCACAGATGAAGACTAGAAAGAAGCTTTCTTAGAAACTTCTTGGTGATGTGTGAATTCATCTCACCGAGTTACACTTATGTTTCGTGGAGCAGTCCATTAACACTGTCTTTGAGGAATCTGAGAACAGCTTCTTTGGATCGCATTGAGGCCTACGGTGATAAAGTAAATTTCATCCGTTCAAAACGTGAAAGAAGCTTTCTGAGAAACGTCTTTCTGATCTGTGAGTTCATCTCAGAGACTTGTAACTTAGACTTCAGGAAGCAGTTTGCTAACACTCTTTTCGTGCAATATGTAAAGCGATATTTGGGAGCCCATAGGAGCCCATGGTGACAAAGGAAATATCCTCACATAATAATTAGAGAGAAGCTTTCTGAGAGATTGCTTTCTGATGTGTGGCTTCATCACACAGAGTTCCACACTTCCCTTGTTGGAACAGTTTGCTAACATGTTGTCGTGGATTCTGCAAAGGTATATTTGGGAGGTCATTGAGGGCTATGGTGAAAAAGGAAATATCCTCACATAATAACTAAAGAGAAGCTTTCTGAGAAACTGCATTGCCATGTGTGAATGCAACTCACAGAGTTACACGTTTCTCCTCAGTGATCTGTTTGTTAACACAGTTTTCTGGAAATCTGCAATTAGATACTTCATAGCGCAATGAACCTTACGGTGAGAAAGGAAATATCCACAGATGAAAACTAGAAAGAAGCTTTCGTAGAAACTTCTTGGTGATGTGTGAATTCATCTCACAGAGTTACACTTATTTTTCGGGGAGCAGTCCATTAACACTGTCTTTGAGGACTCTGAGAATGGCTTCTTTGGATCGCATGGAGGCCTACGCTGATAAAGGAAATTTCATGCGTTCAAAACGAGAAAGAAGCTTTCTGAGAAACGTCTTTCTGATCTGTGAGTTCATCTCACAGACTTATAGCTTAGACTTCAGGAAGCAGTTTGCTAACACTCTTTTCGTGGAATCTGTAAAGTGATAATTTGGACCCCATAGGGGCCCATGATGAAAAAGGAAATATCCTCACCTAATAACTAGAGAAAAGCTCTCTGAGTGATTCCTTTCTAATGTGTGGCTTCATCACACAGAGTTCCACCCTTCCCTTCTTGGAACAGTTTGCTAACACTATTGTCGTGGATTCTGCAAATGTATGTTTGGGAGCTCATTGAGGGCTATGGTGAAAAAGGAAATATCCACACATAATAACTAAATAGAAGCTTTCTGAGAAACTGCATTGCCATGTGTGAATGCAACTCACAGAGTTACACGTTTCTTTCTGTGATCAGTTTGTTAACACAGTTTTCTGGAAATCTGCAATTAGATACTTCATAGCGCAATGAACCTTACGGTGACAAAGGAAATATCCACAGATGAAGACTAGAAAGAAGCTTTCCTAGAAACTTTTTGGTGATGTGTGAATTCATCAAACCGAGTTACACTTATGTTTCGTGGAGCAGTCCATTAACACTGTCTTTGAGGAATCTGAGAACGGCTTCTTTGGATCGCATTGAGCCCTACGCTGATAAAGTAAATTTCATCCGTTCAAAACGAGAAAGAAGCTTTCTGAGAAACGTCTTTCTGATCTGTGAGTTCATCTCACAGTCTTATAACTTAGACTTCAGGAAGCAGTTTGCTAACACTCTTTTCGTGGAATCTGTAAAGTGATAATTTGGACCCCATAGGGGCCCATGGTGAAAAAGGAAATATCCTCACCTAATAACTAGAGAGAAGCTCTCTGAGAGATTCCTTTCTGATGTGTGGCTTCATCACAGAGAGTTCCACCCTTTCCTTCTTGGAACAGTTTGCTAACACTGTTGTCGTGGATTCTGCAAAGGTATATTTGGGAGCTCATTGAGGGCTATGGTGAAAAAGGAAATATCCTCACATAATAACTAAAGAGAAGCTTTCTGAGAAACTGCATTGCCATGTGTGAATGCAACTCACAGAGTTACACGTTTCTGTTCAGTGATCAGTTTGTTAACACAGTTTTCTGGAAATCTGCAATTAGATACTTCATAGCGCAATGAACCTTACGGTGAGAAAGGAAATATCCACAAATGCAAACTAGAAAGAAGCTTTCATAGAAACTTCTTGGTGATGTGTGAATTCATCTCACAGAGTTACACTTATGTTTCGTGGAGCAGTCCATTAACACTGTCTTTGAGGAATCTGAGAACGGCTTCTTTGGATCGCATTGAGGCCTATGCTGATAAAGGAAATTTCATGAGTTCAAAACGTGAAAGAACCTTTCTGAGAAACGTCTTTCTGATCTGTGAGTTCATCTCACAGACTTATAACTTAGACTTCAGGAAGCAGTTTGCTAACACTCTGTTCGTGGAATCTGTAAAGTGATATTTGGGAGCCCATAGGGGCCCATGGTGAAAAAGGAAATATCCTCACCTAATAACTAGAGAGAAGCTCTCTGAGAGATTCCTTTCTGATGTGTGGCTTCATCACAGAGAGTTCCACCCTTTCCTTCTTGGAACAGTTTGCTAACACTGTTGTCGTGGATTCTGCAAAGGTATATTTGGGAGCTCATTGAGGGCTATGCTGAAAAAGGAAATATCCTCACATAATAACTAAAGAGAAGCTTTCTGAGAAACTGCATTGCCATGTGTGAATGCAACTCACAGAGTTACACGTTTCTCCTCAGTGATCAGTTTGTTAACACAGTTTTCTGGAAATCTGCAATTAGATACTTCATAGCGCAATGAACCTCACGGTGAGAAAGGAAATATCCAAAGATGAAAACTAGAAAGAAGCTTTCTTAGAAACTTCTTGGTGATGTGTGAATTCATCTCACAGAGTTACACTTATTTTTCGGGGAGCAGTCCATTAACACTGTCTTTGAGGACTCTGAGAATGGCTTCTTTGGATCGCATGGAGGCCTACGCTGATAAAGGAAATTTCATGCGTTCAAAACGAGAAAGAAGCTTTCTGAGAAACGTCTTTCTGATCTGTGAGTTCATCTCACAGACTTATAGCTTAGACTTCAGGAAGCAGTTTGCTAACACTCTTTTCGTGGAATCTGTAAAGTGATAATTTGGACCCCATAGGGGCCCATGGTGAAAAAGGAAATATCCTCACCTAATAACTAGAGAAAAGCTCTCTGAGTGATTCCTTTCTGATGTGTGGCTTCATCACACAGAGTTCCACCCTTCCCTTCTTGGAACAGTTTGCTAACACTATTGTCGTGGATTCTGCAAATGTATGTTTGGGAGCTCATTGAGGGCTATGGTGAAAAAGGAAATATCCACACATAATAACTAAAGAGAAGCTTTCTGAGAAACTGCATTGCCATGTGTGAATGCAACTCATAGAGTTACACGTTTCTGTTCAGTGATCAGTTTGTTAACACAGTTTTCTGGAAATCTGCAATTAGATACTTCATAGCGCAATGAACCTTACGGTGACAAAGGAAATATCCACAGATGAAAACTAGAAAGAAGTTATCTTAGAAACTTCTTGGTGATGTGTGAATTCATCTCACAGAGTTACACTTATTTTTCGTGGAGCAGTCCATTAACACTGTCTTTGAGGAATCTGAGAACGGCTTCTTTGGATCGCATTGAGCCCTACGCTGATAAAGTAAATTTCATCCGTTCAAAACGAGAAAGAAGCTTTCTGAGAAACGTCTTTCTGATCTGTGAGTTCATCTCACAGTCTTATAACTTAGACTTCAGGAAGCAGTTTGCTAACACTCTTTTCGTGGAATCTGTAAAGTGATATTTGGGAGCCCATAGGGGCCCATGGTGAAAAAGGAAATATCCTCACCTAATAACTAGAGAGAAGCTTTCTGAGAGATTCCTTTCTGATGTGTGGCTTCATCACTCAGAGTTCCACCCTTCCCTTCTTGGAACAGTTTGCTCACACTGTTGTCGTGGATTCTGCAAAGGTATATTTGGGAGCTCATTGAGGGCTATGGTAAAAAAGGAAATATCCTCACATAATAACTAAAGAGAAGGTTTCAGAGAAACTGCATTGCCATGTGTGAATGCAACTTATAGAGTTACACGTTTCTCCTCAGTGATCAGTTTGTTAACACAGTTTTCTGGAAATCTGCAATTAGATACTTCATAGCGCAATGAACCTTACGGTGACAAAGGAAATATCCACAAATGCAAACTAGAAAGAAGCTTTCATAGAAACTTCTTGGTGATGTGTGAATTCATCTCACAGAGTTACATTTATGTGTCATGGAGCAGTCCATTAACACTGTCTTTGAGGAATCTGAGAACGGATTCTTTGGATCGCATTGAGGCCTACGCTGATAAAGGAAATTTCATCCGTTCAAAACGTGAAAGAAGCTTTCTGAGAAACGTCTTTCTGATCTGTGAGTTCATCCCACAGACTTATAACTTAGACTTCAGGAAGCAGTTTGCTAACACTCTTTTCGTGGAATCTGTAAACTGATATTTGGGAGACCACAGGGGCCCATGGTAAAAAAGGAAATATCCTCATCTAATAACTAGAGAGAAGCTTTCTGAGAGATTCCCCTCTGATGTGTGGCTTCATCACACAGAGTTCCACCCTTCCCTTCTTGGAACAGTTTCCTAACACTGTTGTCGTTTATTCTGCAAAGGTATGTTTGGAGCTCATTTAGAGCTATGGTGAAAAAGGAAATATCCTCACATAATAACTAAAGAGAAGGTTTCTGAGAAAGCGCATTGCCATGTGTGAATGCAACTCACAGCGTTACACGTTTCTCTTCAGTGATCAGTTTGTTAACACAGTTTTCTGGAAATCTGCAATTAGACACTTCATAGCGCAATGAACCTTACGGTGACAAAGGAAATATCCACAGATGAAGAATAGAAAGAAGCTTTCTTAGAAACTTCTTGGTGATGTGTGAATTCATCTCACAGAGTTACACTTATGTTTCGTGGAGCAGTCCATTAACACTGTCTTTGAGGAATCTGAGAACGGCTTCTTTGGATCGCATTGAGCCCTACGCTGATAAAGTAAATTTCATCCGTTCAAAACGTGAAAGAAGCTTTCTGAGAAACGTCTTTCTGATCTGTGAGTTCATCTCACAGAACTATAACTTAGACTTCAGGAAGCAGTTTGCTAACACTCTTTTCGTGGAATCTGTAAAGTGATATTTGGGAGCCCATAGGGGCCCATGGTGAAAAAGGAAATATCCTCACATAATAACTAGAGAGAAGCTTTCTGAGAGATTCCTTTCTGATGTGTGGCTTCATCACACAGAGTTCCACCCTTCCCTTCTTGGAACAGTTTGCTAACACTGCTGTCGTGGATTCTGCAAAGGTATATTTGGGAGCTCATTGAGCGCTATGGTGAAAAAGGAAATATCCTCACATAATAACTAAGGAGAAGCTTTCTGAGAAACTGCATTGCCATGTGTGAATGCAACTCACAGAGATTACACGTTTCTCCTCAGTGATCAGTTTGTTAACACAGTTTTCTGGACATCTGCAATTAGATACGTCATAGTGCAATGAACCTTACGGTGACAAAGGAAATATCTACAGATGAAAACTAGAAATAAGCTTTCTTAGAAACTTCTTGGTGATGTGTGAATTCATCTCACAGAGTTACACTTATGTTTCGTGGAGCAGTTCATTAACACTGTCTTTGAGGACTCTGAGAATGGCTACTTTGGATCGCATTGAGCCCTACGCTTATAAAGGAAATTTCATGCGTTCAAAACGTGAAAGAAGCTTTCTGAGACACGTCTTTCTGATCTGTGAGTTCATCTCACAGCCTTATAACTTAGACTTCAGGAAGCAGTTTGCTAACACTCTTTTCGTGGAATCTGTAAACTGATAATTGGGACCCAATAGGGGCAGATGGTGATAAAGGAAATATCCTCACCTAATAACTAGAGAGAAGCTTTCTGAGAGATTCCTCTCTGATGTGTGGCTTCATCATACAGAGTTCCACCCTTCCCTTCTTGGAACAGTTACCTAACACTGTTGTCGTGGATTCTGCACAGGTATATTTGGAAGCTCTTTGAGGGCTATGGTGAAAAAGGAAATATCCTCACATAATAACTAAGGAGAAGCTTTCTGAGAAACTGCATTGCCATGTGTGAATGCAACTCACAGAGATACACGTTTCTCCTCAGTGATAAGTTTGTTAACGCAGTTTTCTGGACATCTGCAATTAGATACTTCATAGTGTAATGAAACTTACGGTGACAAAGGAAGTATCCACAGATGAAAACTAGAAAGAAGCTTTCTTAGAAACTTCTTGGTGATGTGTGAATTCATCTCACAGAGTTACACTTACGTTTCGTGGAGCAGTTCATTAACACTGTCTTTGAGGACTCTGAGAATGGCTTCTTTGGATCGCATTGAGGCCTACCCTGATAAAGGAAATTTCATCCGTTCAAAACGTGAAAGAAGCATTCTGAAAAACGTCTTTCTCATCTGTGAGTTCATCTCACAGACTTATAACTTAGAGTTCAGGTAGCAGTTTGCTAACACAATTTTCGTGGATTCTGTAAAGTGATATTTGGGAGCCCATCGGGGCCCATGGTGAAAAAGGAAATATCCTCACATAATAACTAAAGAGAAAGTTTCTGAGAAACTGCGTTGCCATGTGTGAATGCAACTCACAGAGTTACACGTTTCTCTTCAGTGATCAGTTTGTTAACACAGTTTTCTGGAAATCTGCAATTAGATACTTCATAGCGCAATGAACCTTACGGTGACAAAGGAAATATCCACAGATGAAGACAAGAAAGAAGCTTTCTTTGAAACTTCTTGGTGATGTGTGAATTCATCTCACAGAGTTACACTTATGTTTCGTGGAGCAGTTCATTAACACTGTCTTTGAGGACTCTGAGAATGGCTACTTTGGATCGCATTGAGCCCTACGCTTATAAAGGAAATTTCATGCGTTCAAAACGTGAAAGAAGCTTTCTGAGACACGTCTTTCTGATCTGTGAGTTCATCTCACAGCCTTATAACTTAGACTTCAGGAAGCAGTTTGCTAACACTCTTTTCGTGGAATCTGTAAACTGATAATTGGGACCCAATAGGGGCAGATGGTGATAAAGGAAATATCCTCACCTAATAACTAGAGAGAAGCTTTCTGAGAGATTCCTCTCTGATGTGTGGCTTCATCATACAGAGTTCCACCCTTCCCTTCTTGGAACAGTTACCTAACACTGTTGTCGTGGATTCTGCACAGGTATATTTGGAAGCTCTTTGAGGGCTATGGTGAAAAAGGAAATATCCTCACATAATAACTAAGGAGAAGCTTTCTGAGAAACTGCATTGCCATGTGTGAATGCAACTCACAGAGATACACGTTTCTCCTCAGTGATAAGTTTGTTAACGCAGTTTTCTGGACATCTGCAATTAGATACTTCATAGTGCAATGAAACTTACGGTGACAAAGGAAGTATCCACAGATGAAAACTAGAAAGAAGCTTTCTTAGAAACTTCTTGGTGATGTGTGAATTCATCTCACAGAGTTACACTTACGTTTCGTGGAGCAGTTCATTAACACTGTCTTTGAGGACTCTGAGAATGGCTTCTTTGGATCGCATTGAGGCCTACCCTGATAAAGGAAATTTCATCCGTTCAAAACGTGAAAGAAGCATTCTGAGAAACGTCTTTCTCATCTGTGAGTTCATCTCACAGACTTATAACTTAGAGTTCAGGTAGCAGTTTGCTAACACAATTTTCGTGGATTCTGTAAAGTGATATTTGGGAGCCCATCGGGGCCCATGGTGAAAAAGGAAATATCCTCACATAATAACTAAAGAGAAAGTTTCTGAGAAACTGCGTTGCCATGTGTGAATGCAACTCACAGAGTTACACGTTTCTCTTCAGTGATCAGTTTGTTAACACAGTTTTCTGGAAATCTGCAATTAGATACTTCATAGCGCAATGAACCTTACGGTGACAAAGGAAATATCCACAGATGAAGACAAGAAAGAAGCTTTCTTTGAAACTTCTTGGTGATGTGTGAATTCATCTCACAGAGTTACACTTATGTTTCGTGGAGCAGTCCATTAACCCTTTCTTTGAGGAATCTGAGAACGGCTTCTTTGGATCGCATTGAGGCCTACGGTGATAAAGTAAATTTCATCCATTCAAAACGTGAAAGAATCTTTCTAAGAAACGTCTTTCTGATCGGTGAGTTCATCTCACAGACTTATAACTTAGACTTCAGGAAGCAGTTTGCTAACACTCTTTTCGTGGAATCTGTAAAGTGATATTTGGGAGCCCATAGGGGCCCATGGTGAAAAAGGAAATATCCTCACCTAATACCTAGAGAGAAGCTTTCTGAGAGATTCCTTTCTGATGTGTGGCTTTATCACTCAGAGTTCCACCCTTCCCTTCTCGGAACAGTTTGCTCACACTGTTGTCGTGGATTCTGCAAAGGTATATTAGGGAGCTCATTGAGGGCTATGGTGAAAAAGATAATATCCTCACATAATAACTAAAGAGAAGCTTTCTGAGAAACTGCACTGCCATGTGTGAATGCAACTCACAGTGTTACACGTTTCTCTTCAATGATCAGTTGTTAACACAGTTTTCTGGAAATCTGCAATTAGATACTTCATAGTGCAATGAACCTTACGGTGACAAAGGAAATATCCAAAGATGAAAACTAGAAAGAAGCTTTCTTAGAAACTTCTTGGTGATGTGTGAATACAACTCACAGAGTTACACCTATGTTTCGTAGAGCAGTCCATTGACACTGTCTTTGAGGAAACTGAGAACGGCTTCTTTGGATCGCATTGAGGCCTCCGCTGATAAAGGAAATTTCATCCGTTCAAAACGTGAAAGAAGCATTCTGAGAAACGTCTTTCTCATCTGTGAGTTCATCTCACAGACTTATAACTTAGAGTTCAGGAAGCAGTTTGCTAACACAATTTTCGTGGATTCTGTAAAGTGATATTCGGGAGCCCATCGGGGCCCATGGTGAAAAAGGAAATATCCTCACCTAATAACTAGAGAGAAGCTTTCTGAGAGATTCCCTTCTGATGTGTGGCTTTATCACAGAGAGTTCCACCCTGCCCTTCTTGGAACAGTTTGCTAACACTGTTGTCGTGGATTCTGCAAAGGTATATTTGGGAGCTCATTGAGAGCTATGGTGAAAAAGGAAATATCCTCACATAATAACTAAAGAGAAGCTTTCTGAGAAACTGCATTGCCATGTGTGAATGCAACTCACAGAGTTACACGTTTCTCTTCTGTGATCAGTTTGTTAACACAGTTTTCTGGAAATCTGCAATTAGATACTTCATAGCGCAATGAACCTTACGGTGACAAAGGAAATATCCACAGATGAAGACAAGAAAGAAGCTTTCTTTGAAACTTCTTGGTGATGTGTGAATTCATCTCACAGAGTTACACATATGTTTCGTGGAGCAGTCCATTAACCCTTTCTTTGAGGAATCTGAGAACGGCTTCTTTGGATCGCATTGAGGCCTACGGTGATAAAGTAAATTTCATCCGTTCAAAACGTGAAAGAAGCTTTCTGAGAAACGTCTTTCTGATCTGTGAGTTCATCTCTCAGACTTGTAACTTAGACTTCAGGAAGCAGTTTGCTAACACTCTTTTCGTGCAATACGTAAAGTGATATTTGGGAGCCCATAGGAGCCCATGGTGACAAGGGAAATATCCTCACATAATAAGTAGAGAGAAGCTTTCTGAGAGATTGCTTTCTGATGTGTGGCTTCATCACACAGAGTTCCACACTTCTCTTGTTGGAACAGTTTTCTAACATGTTGTCGTGGATTCTGCAAAGGTATATTTGGGAGCTCATTGAGGGCTCTGGTGAAAAAGGAAATATCTTCACATAATAAATAAAGAGAAGCTTTCTGAGAAACTGCATTGCCATGAGTGAATGCAACTCACAGAGTTACACGTTTCTCCTCAGTGATCAGTTTGTTACCACAGTTTTCTGGAAATCTGCAATTAGATAATTCATAGCGCAATGCACCTTACGGTGACAAAGGAAATACCCACAGATGAAAACTAAAAAGAAGCTTTCTTAGAAACTTCTTGGTGATGTGTGAATTCATCTCACAGAGTTACACTTATGTTTCGTGGAGCAGTCCATTAACACTGTCTTTGAGGAATCTGAGAACGGCTTCTTTCGATCGCATTGAGGCCTACGCTGATAAAGGAAATTTCAACCGTTCAAAATGTGAAAGAAGCTGTCTGAGAAACGTCTTTCTGATCTGTGAGTTCATCTCACAGACTTATAACTTAGAGTTCAGGAAGCAGTTTGCTAACACAATTTTCGTGGATTCTGTAAAGTGATATTCGGGAGCCCATCGGGGCCCATGGTGAAAAAGGAAATATCCTCACCTAATAACTAGAGAGAAGCTTTCTGAGAGATTCCCTTCTGATGTGTGGCTTTATCACAGAGAGTTCCACCCTGCCCTTCTTGGAACAGTTTGCTAACACTGTTGTCGTGGATTCTGCAAAGGTATATTTGGGAGCTCATTGAGAGCTATGGTGAAAAAGGAAATATCCTCACATAATAACTAAAGAGAAGCTTTCTGAGAAACTGCATTGCCATGTGTGAATGCAACTCACAGAGTTACACGTTTCTATTCTGTGATCAGTTTGTTAACACAGTTTTCTGGAAATTTGCAATTAGATACTTCATAGCGCAATGAACCTTATGGTGACAAAGGAAATATCCACAGATGAAGACAAGAAAGAAGCTTTCTTTGAAACTTCTTGGTGATGTGTGAATTCATCTCACAGAGTTACACATATGTTTCGTGGAGCAGTCCATTAACCCTTTCTTTGAGGAATCTGAGAACGGCTTCTTTGGATCGCATTGAGGCCTACGGTGATAAAGTAAATTTCATCCATTCAAAACGTGAAAGAAGCTTTCTGAGAAACCTCTTTCTGATCGGTGAGTTCATCTCACAGACTTATAACTTAGACTTCAGGAAGCAGTTTGCTAACACTCTTTTCGTGGAATCTGTAAAGTGATATTTGGGAGCCCATAGGGGCCCATGGTGAAAAAGGAAATATCCTCACCTAATACCTAGAGAGAAGCTTTCTGAGAGATTCCTTTCTGATGTGTGGCTTCATCACTCAGAGTTCCACCCTTCCCTTCTTGGAAGAGTTTCCTAACACTGTTGTCGTGGATTCTGCAAAGGTATATTTGGGAGCTCATTGAGGGCTACGGTGAAAAAGGAAATATCCTCACCTAATAACTAAAGAGAAGCTTTCTGAGAAACTGCATTGCCATGTGTGAATGCAACTCACAGAGTTACACGTTTCTCCTCAGTGATCAGTTTGTTAACACAGTTTTCTGGAAATCTGCAATTACATACTTCATAGCGCAATGAACCTTACGGTGACAAAGGAAATATCCACAGATGAAAACTAGAAAGAAGCTTTCTTAGAAACTTCTTGGTGATGTGTGAATTCATCTCACAGAGTTACACTTATGTTTTGTAGAGCAGTCCATTAACACTGTCTTTGAGGTGATCTGAGAACGGCTTCTTTGGATCGCATTGAGGCCTATGCTGATAAAGGAAATTTCATCCGTTCAAAACGTGAAAGAAGCTTTCTGAGAAACGTCTTTCTGATCTGTGAGTTCATCTCACAGACTTATAACTTAGACTTCAGGAAGCAGTTTGCTAACACTCTTTTCGTGGAATCTGTAAAGTGATATTTGGGAGCCCATAGGGGCCCATGGTGAAAAAGGAAATATCCTCACATAATAACTAGAGAGAAGCTTTCTGAGAGATTCCTTTCTGATGTGTGGCTTCATCACACAGAGTTCCACCCTTCCCTTCTTGGAACAGCTTTGCTAACACTGTTGTCGTGGATTCTGCAAAGGTATACTTGGGAGCTCATTGAGGGCTATGGTGAAAAAGGAAATATCCTCACATAATAACTAAGAGAAGCTTTCTGAGAAACTGCATTGCCATGTGTGAATGCAACTCACAGAGATACACGTTTCTCCTCAGTGATCAGTTTGTTAACACAGTTTTCTGGAAATCTGCAATTAGATACTTCATAGCGCAATGAACCTTACGGTGACAAAGGAAATATCCACAGATGAAAACTAGAAAGAAGCTTTCTTAGAAACTTCTTGGTGATGTGTGAATTCATCTCACAGAGTTACACTTATGTTTCGTGGAGCAGTCCATTAACACTGTCTTTGAGGTCTCTGAGAATGGCTTCCTTGGATCGCATTGAGGCCTACGCTGATAAAGGAAATTTCATGCGTTCAAAACGTGAAAGAAGCTTTCTAAGAAACGTCTTTCTGATCTGTGAGTTCATCTCACAGACTTATAACTTAGACTTCAGTAAGCAGGTTGCTAACAATTTTTTCGTAGAATCTGTAAAGTTATAATTGGTGCCCTTAGGGGCCCATAGTGAAAAATGAAATATCCTTACATAATAACTAAAGAGAAGCTTTCTGAGAAACTGCATTGCCATGTGTGAATGCAACTCACAGAGTTACACGTTTCTCTTCAGTGATCAGTTTGTTAACACAGTTTTCTGGAAATCTGCAATTAGATACTTCATAGCGCAATGAACCTTACGGTGACAAAGGAAATATCCACAGATGAAAATTAGAAAGAAGCTTTCATAGAAACTTCTTGGAGATGTGTGAATTCATCTAAGAGAGTTACACTTATGTTTTGTGTTGCAGTCCATTAACACTGTCTTTGAGGAGTCTGAGAACGGCTTCTTTGGATCGCATTGAGGCCTATGCTGATAAAGGAAATTTCATCCGTTCAAAACGTGAAGGAAGCTTTGTGATAAACTTCTTTCCGATCTGTGAGTTCATCTCACAGTCTTATAACTTAGACTTCAGGAAGCAGTTTGCCAACACTCCTTTCGTGGCATCTGTAAAGTGATATTTGGGAGCCCATAGGGGACCATGGTGAAAAAGGAAATGTCCTCACATAATAAGTGGAGAGAAGATTTCTGAGAGATTCCTTTCTTATCTGTGGCTTCATCACACAGAGTTCCACCCTTCCCTTCTTAGAACCATTTGCTACCACTGTTGTCATGGATTCTGCAAAGGTATATTTGGGAGTTCATTGAGGGCTATGGTGAAAAAGGAAATATCCTCACATAATAACTAAAGAGAAGCTTTCTGAGAAACTGCATTGCCATGTGTGAATGCAACTTACAGAGTTACAAGTTTCTCCTCAGTGATCAGTTTGTTAACACAGTTTTCTGGAAATCTGCAATTAGATACTTCATAGCGCAATGAACCTTACGGTGACAAAGTAAATATCCACAGATGAAAACTGGAAAGAAGCTTTCCTAGAAAGTTCTTGGTGATGTGTGAATTCATCTCACAGAGTTACACTTATGTTTCCTGGAGCAGTCCATTAACACTGTCTTTGAGGAATCTGAGAACGGCTTCTTTGGATCGCATTGAGGACTACGCTGATAAAGGAAATTTCATTCGTTCAAAACGTGAAAGAAGCTTTCTGAGAAACCTCTTTCTGATCTGTGAGTTCATCTCACAGACTTATAACTTAGACTTCAGGAAGCAGTTTGCTAACACTCTTTTCGTGGAATCAGTAAAGTGATATTTGGGAACCCATAGCGGCCCATGGTGAAAATGGAAATATCCTCACCTAATAACTAGAGAGAAGCTTTCTGAGAGATTCCTTTCTGATGTGTGGCTTCATCACACAGAGTTCCACCCTTCCCTTCTTGGAACAGTTTGCTAACACTGTTGTCATGGATTCTGCAAAGGTATGTTTGGGAGCTCATTGAGGGCTACGGTGAAAAAGGAAATATCCTCACATAATAACTAAAGAGAAGCTTTCTGAGAAACTGCATTGCCATGTGTGAATGCAACTTACAGAGTTACACGTTTCTCTTCAGTGATCAGTTTGTTAACACAGTTTTCTGGAAATCTGCAATTAGATACTTCATAGTGCAATGAACCTTACGGTGACAAAGGAAATATCCACAGATGAAAACTAGAAAGAAGCTTTCTTAGAAACTTCTTGGTGATGTGTGCATTCATCTCACAGAGTTATACTTATTTTTCGTGGAGCAGTCCATTAACACTGTCTTTGAGGTCTCTGAGAATGGCTTCCTTGGATCGCATCGAGGCCTGCGCTGATAAAGGAAATTTCATCCGTTCAAAACGTGAAAGAAGCTTTCTGAGAAACTTCTTTCTGATCTGTGAGTTCATCTCACAGAGTTACAACCTCTGCCTCAAGAAGCAGTTTGCTAACACTCTTTTCGTGGAATCTGCAAAGTGATATTTGGGAGGATATTGGGGCCCATGGTGAAAAAGGAAATATCCTCAACTAATAAGTAGAGAGAAGCTTTCCGGGAGATTCCTTTCAGATGTGTGGCTTCATCACAAAGAGTTCCACCCTTCCCTTCTTGGAACAGTTTGCTAACACTGTTGTCGTGGATTCTGCAAAGGTATATTTGGGAGCTCATTGAGGGCTATGGTGAAAAAGGAAATATCCTCACATAATAACTAAAGAGAAGCTTTCTGAGAAACTGCATTGCCATGTGTGAATGCAACTCACAGAGTTACACGTTTCTCCTCAGTGATCAGTTTGTTAACACAGTTTTCTGGAAATCTGCAATTAGATACTTCATAGCGCAATGAACCTTACGGTGACAAAGGAAATATCCACAGATGAAAACTAGAAAGAAGCTTTCTTAGAAACTTCTTGGTGATGTGTGAATTCATCTCACAGAGTTACACTTATGTTTCGTGGAGCAGTCCATTAACACTGTCTTTGAGGAATCTGAGAACGGCTTCTTTGGATCGCATTGAGGCCTACGCTGATAAAGGAAATTTCATCAGTTCAAAACGTGAAAGAAGCTTTCTGAGAAACGTCTTTCTGATCTGTGAGTTCATCTCACAGACTTATAACTTAGACTTCAGGAAGCAGTTTGCTAACACTCTTTTCGTGGAATCTGTAAAGTGATATTTGGGAGCCCATAGGGGCCCATGGTGAAAAAGGAAATATCCTCACCTAATAACTAGAGAGAAGCTCTCTGAGAGATTACTTTCTGATGTGTGGCTTCATCTCAGAGAGTTCCACCCTTTCCTTCTTGGAACAGTTTGCTAACACTGTTGTCGTGGATTCTGCAAAGGTATATTTGGGAGATCATTGAGGGCTATGGTGAAAAAGGAAATATCCTCACATAATAACTAAAGAGAAGCTTTCTGAGAAACTGCATTGCCATGTGTGAATGCAACTCACAGAGTTACACGTTTCTCCTCAGTGATCAGTTTGTTAACACAGTTTTCTGGAAATCTGCAATTAGATACTTCATAGCGCAATGAACCTTACGTTGACAAAGGAAATATCCAAAGATGAAAACTAGAAAGAAGCTTTCTTAGAAACTTCTTGGTGATGTGTGAATTCATCTCACAGAGTTACACTTATGTTTCGTGGAGCAGTCCATTAACACTGTCTTTGAGGAATCTGAGAACGGCTTCTTTGGATCGCATTGAGGCCTACGCTGATAAAGGAAATTTCATCAGTTCAAAACGTGAAAGAAGCTTTCTGAGAAACGTCTTTCTGATCTGTGAGTTCATCTCACAGACTTATAACTTAGACTTCAGGAAGCAGTTTGCTAACACTCTTTTCGTGGAATCTGTAAAGTGATATTTGGGAGCCCATAGGGGCAAATGGTGAAAAAGGAAGTATCCTCACCTAATAACTAGAGAGAAGCTTTCTGAGAGATTCCTTTCTGATGTGTGGCTTCATCACACAGAGTTCCACCCTTCCCTTCTTGGAACAGTTTCCTAACACTGTTGTCGTGGATTCTGCAAAGGTATATTTGGGAGCTCATTGAGGGCTATGGTGAAGAAGGAAATATCCTCACATAATAACTAAAGAGAAGCTTTCTGAGAAACTGCATTGCCATGTGTGAATGCAACTCATAGAGTTACACGTTTCTCCTCAGTGATCAGTTTGTTAACACAGTTTTCTGGAAATCTGCAATTAGATACTTCATAGCGCAATGAACCTTACGGTGACAAAGGAAATATCCACAGATGAAAACTAGAAAGAAGCTTTCTTAGAAACTTCTTGGTGATGTGTGAATTCATCTCACAGAGTTACACTTATGTTTCGTGGAGCAGTCCATTAACACTGTCTTTGAGGAATCTGAGAACGGCTTCTTTGGATCGCATTGAGGCCTACGCTGATAAAGGAAATTTCATCAGTTCAAAACGTGAAAGAAGCTTTCTGAGAAACGTCTTTCTGATCTGTGAGTTCATCTCACAGACTTATAACTTAGACTTCAGGAAGCAGTTTGCTAACACTCTTTTCGTGGAATCTGTAAAGTGATATTTGGGAGCCCATAGGGGCCCATGGTGAAAAAGGAAATATCCTCACCTAATAACTAGAGAGAAGCTCTCTGAGAGATTCCTTTCTGATGTGTGGCTTCATCTCAGAGAGTTCCACCCTTTCCTTCTTGGAACAGTTTGCTAACACTGTTGTCGTGGATTCTGCAAAGGTATATTTGGGAGCTCATTGAGGGCTATGGTGAAAAAGGAAATATCCTCACATAATAACTAAAGAGAAGCTTTCTGAGAAACTGCATTGCCATGTGTGAATGCAACTCACAGAGTTACACGTTTCTCCTCAGTGATCAGTTTGTTAACACAGTTTTCTGGAAATCTGCAATTAGATACTTCATAGCGCAATGAACCTTACGGTGAGAAAGGAAATATCCACAGATGAAAACTAGAAAGAAGCTTTCTTAGAAACTTCTTGGTGATGTGTGAATTCATCTCACAGAGTTACACTTATGTTTCGTGGAGCAGTCCATTAACACTGTCTTTGAGGACTCTGAGAACTGGCTTCTTTGGATCGCATTGAGGCCTACGCTGATAAAGGAAATTTCATGCGTTCAAAACGTGAAAGAAGCTTTCTGAGAAACGTCTTTCTGATCTGTGAGTTCATCTCACAGACTTATAACTTAGACTTCAGGAAGCAGTTTGCTAACACTCTTTTCGTGGAATCTGTAAAGTGATATTTGGAGCCCATAGGGGCCCATGGTGAAAAAGGAAATATCCTCACCTAATAACTAGAGAGAAGCTTTCTGAGAGATTCCTTTCTGATGTGTGGCTTCATCACACAGAGTTCCACCCTTCCCTTCTTGGAACAGTTTGCTAACACTGTTGTCGTGGATTCTGCAAAGGTATATTTGGGAGCTCATTGAGGGCTATGGTGAAAAAGGAAATATCCTCACATAATAACTAAAGAGAAGCTTTCTGAGAAACTGCATTGCCATGTGTGAATGCAACTCATAGAGTTACACGTTTCTCTTCAGTGATCAGTTTGTTAACACAGTTTTCTGGAAATCTGCAATTAGATACTTCATAGCGCAATGAACCTTACGGTGACAAAGGAAATATCCACAGATGAAAACTAGAAAGAAGCTTTCTTAGAAACTTCTTGGTGATGTGTGAATTCATCTCACAGAGTTACACTTATGTTTCGTGGAGCAGTCCATTAACACTGTCTTTGAGGAATCTGAGAACGGCTTCTTTGGATCGCATTGAGGCCTACGCTGATAAAGTAAATTTCATCCGTTCAAAACGATGAAAGAAGCTTTCTGAGAAACGTCTTTCTGATCTGTGAGTTCATCTCACAGACTTATAACTTAGACTTCAGGAAGCAGTTTGCTAACACTCTTTTCGTGGAATCTGTAAAGTGATATTTGGGAGCCCATAGGGGCCCATGGTGAAAAAGGAAATATCCTCACCTAATAACTAGAGAGAAGCTTTCTGAGAGATTCCTTTCTGATGTGTGGCTTCATCACTACAGAGTTCCACCCTTCCCTTCTTGGAACAGTTTGCTAACACTGTTGTCGTGGATTCTGCAAAGGTATATTTGGGAGCTCATTGAGGGCTATGGTAAAAAAGGAAATATCCTCACATAATAACTAAAGAGAAGCTTTCATGAGAAACTGCATTGCCATGTGTGAATGCAACTCACAGAGTTACACGTTTCTCCTCAGTGATCAGTTTGTTAACACAGTTTTCTGGAAATCTGCAGTCAGATACTTCATAGCGCAATGAACCTTACGGTGACAAAGGAAATATCCACAAGTGAAAACTAGAAAGAAGCTTTCATAGAAACTTCTTGGTGATGTGTGAATTCATCTCACAGAGTTACACTTATGTTTCGTGGAGCAGTCCATTAACACTGTCTTTGAGGAATCTGAGAACGGCTTCTTTGGATCGCATTGAGGCCTACGCTGATAAAGGAAATTTCATCCGTTCAAAACGTGAAAGAAGCTTTCTGAGAAACGTCTTTCTGATCTGTGAGTTCATCTCACAGACTTATAGCTTAGACTTCAGGAAGCAGTTTGCTAACACTCTTTTCGTGGAATCTGTAAAGTGATATTTGGGAGACCACAGGGGCCCATGGTAATAAAGGAAATATCCTCACCTAATAACTAGAGAGAAGCTTTCTGAGGGATTCCCCTCTGATGTGTGGCTTCATCACACAGATTTCCACCCTTCCCTTCTTGGAACAGTTTCCTAACACTGTTGTCGTTTATTCTGCAAAGGTATGTTTGGAGCTCATTGAGAGCTATGGTGAAAAAGGAAATATCCTCACATAATAACTAAAGAGAAGGTTTC
This sequence comes from Rhinopithecus roxellana, assembly GCF_007565055.1. Classification (NCBI taxonomy): domain Eukaryota; kingdom Metazoa; phylum Chordata; class Mammalia; order Primates; family Cercopithecidae; genus Rhinopithecus; species Rhinopithecus roxellana. The sequence goes on from NC_044559.1 coordinate 15,056,047, forward strand.
TGAGAAAGCTGCATTGCCATGTGTGAATGCAACTCACAGAGTTACACGTTTCTCTTCAGTGATCAGTTTGTTAACACAGTTTTCTGGAAATCTGCAATTAGACACTTCATAGCGCAATGAACCTTACGGTGACAAAGGAAATATCCACAGATGAAGAATAGAAAGAAGCTTTCTTAGAAACTTCTTGGTGATGTGTGAATTCATCTCACAGAGTTACACTTATGTTTCGTGGAGCAGTCCATTAACACTGTCTTTGAGGAATCTGAGAACGGCTTCTTTGGATCGCATTGAGCCCTACGCTGATAAAGTAAATTTCATCCGTTCAAAACGTGAAAGAAGCTTTCTGAGAAACGTCTTTCTGATCTGTGAGTTCATCTCACAGAACTATCACTTAGACTTCAGGAAGCAGTTTGCTAACACTCTTTTCGTGGCATCTGTAAAGTGATATTTGTTAGCCCATAGGGGCCCATGGTGAAAAAGAAATATCCTCACATAATAACTAGAGAGAAGCTTTGTGAGAGATTTCTTTCTGATGTGTGGCTTCATCACACAGAGTTCCGCCCTTCCCTTCTTGGAACAGTTTGCTAACACTTTTGTGGTGGATTCTGCAAAGGTATATTTGGGAGCTCTTTGAGGGCTATGCTGAAAAAGGAAATATCCTCACATAATAACTAAGGAGAAGCTTTCTGAGAAACTGCATTGCCATGTGTGAATGCAACTCACAGAGATACACGTTTCTCCTCAGTGATAAGTTTGTTAACGCAGTTTTCTGGACATCTGCAATTAGATACGTCATAGTGCAATGAAACTTACGGTGACAAAGGAAATATCTACAGATGAAAACTAGAAATAAGCTTTCTTAGAAACTTCTTGGTGATGTGTGAATTCATCTCACAGAGTTACACTTATGTTTCGTGGAGCAGTTCATTAACACTGTCTTTGAGGACTCTGAGAATGGCTACTTTGGATCGCATTGAGCCCTACGCTTATAAAGGAAATTTCATGCGTTCAAAACGTGAAAGAAGCTTTCTGAGACACGTCTTTCTGATCTGTGAGTTCATCTCACAGCCTTATAACTTAGACTTCAGGAAGCAGTTTGCTAACACTCTTTTCGTGGAATCTGTAAACTGATAATTGGGACCCAATAGGGGCAGATGGTGATAAAGGAAATATCCTCACCTAATAACTAGAGAGAAGCTTTCTGAGAGATTCCTCTCTGATGTGTGGCTTCATCATACAGAGTTCCACCCTTCCCTTCTTGGAACAGTTACCTAACACTGTTGTCGTGGATTCTGCACAGGTATATTTGGAAGCTCTTTGAGGGCTATGGTGAAAAAGGAAATATCCTCACATAATAACTAAGGAGAAGCTTTCTGAGAAACTGCATTGCCATGTGTGAATGCAACTCACAGAGATACACGTTTCTCCTCAGTGATAAGTTTGTTAACGCAGTTTTCTGGACATCTGCAATTAGATACTTCATAGTGCAATGAAACTTACGGTGACAAAGGAAGTATCCACAGATGAAAACTAGAAAGAAGCTTTCTTAGAAACTTCTTGGTGATGTGTGAATTCATCTCACAGAGTTACACTTACGTTTCGTGGAGCAGTTCATTAACACTGTCTTTGAGGACTCTGAGAATGGCTTCTTTGGATCGCATTGAGGCCTACCCTGATAAAGGAAATTTCATCCGTTCAAAACGTGAAAGAAGCATTCTGAGAAACGTCTTTCTCATCTGTGAGTTCATCTCACAGACTTATAACTTAGAGTTCAGGTAGCAGTTTGCTAACACAATTTTCGTGGATTCTGTAAAGTGATATTTGGGAGCCCATCGGGGCCCATGGTGAAAAAGGAAATATCCTCACATAATAACTAAAGAGAAAGTTTCTGAGAAACTGCGTTGCCATGTGTGAATGCAACTCACAGAGTTACACGTTTCTCTTCAGTGATCAGTTTGTTAACACAGTTTTCTGGAAATCTGCAATTAGATACTTCATAGCGCAATGAACCTTACGGTGACAAAGGAAATATCCACAGATGAAGACAAGAAAGAAGCTTTCTTTGAAACTTCTTGGTGATGTGTGAATTCATCTCACAGAGTTACACTTATGTTTCGTGGAGCAGTCCATTAACCCTTTCTTTGAGGAATCTGAGAACGGCTTCTTTGGATCGCATTGAGGCCTACGGTGATAAAGTAAATTTCATCCATTCAAAACGTGAAAGAATCTTTCTAAGAAACGTCTTTCTGATCGGTGAGTTCATCTCACAGACTTATAACTTAGACTTCAGGAAGCAGTTTGCTAACACTCTTTTCGTGGAATCTGTAAAGTGATATTTGGGAGCCCATAGGGGCCCATGGTGAAAAAGGAAATATCCTCACCTAATACCTAGAGAGAAGGTTTCTGAGAGATTCCTTTCTGATGTGTGGCTTCATCACTCAGAGTTCCACCCTTCCCTTCTCGGAACAGTTTGCTCACACTGTTGTCGTGGATTCTGCAAAGGTATATTAGGGAGCTCATTGAGGGCTATGGTGAAAAAGGATAATATCCTCACATAATAACTAAAGAGAAGCTTTCTGAGAAACTGCACTGCCATGTGTGAATGCAACTCACAGTGTTACACGTTTCTCTTCAATGATCAGTTGTTAACACAGTTTTCTGGAAATCTGCAATTAGATACTTCATAGTGCAATGAACCTTACGGTGACAAAGGAAATATCCAAAGATGAAAACTAGAAAGAAGCTTTCTTAGAAACTTCTTGGTGATGTGTGAATACAACTCACAGAGTTACACCTATGTTTCGTAGAGCAGTCCATTGACACTGTCTTTGAGGAAACTGAGAACGGCTTCTTTGGATCGCTTTGAGGCCTACGCTGATAAAGGAAATTTCATCCGTTCAAAACGTGAAAGAAGCATTCTGAGAAACGTCTTTCTCATCTGTGAGTTCATCTCACAGACTTATAACTTAGAGTTCAGGAAGCAGTTTGCTAACACAATTTTCGTGGATTCTGTAAAGTGATATTTGGGAGCCCATCGGGGCCCATGGTGAAAAAGGAAATATCCTCACCTAATACCTAGAGAGAAGCTTTCTGAGAGATTCCCTTCTGATGTGTGGCTTCATCACACAGAGTTCCACCCTGCCCTTCTTGGAACAGTTTGCTAACACTGTTGTCGTGGATTCTGCAAAGCTATATTGGGGAGCTCATTGAGAGCTATGGTGAAAAAGGAAATACCCTCACCTAATAACTAAAGAGAAGCTTTCTGAGAAACTGCATTGCCATATGTGAATGCAACTCTCAGAGTTACACGTTTCTCTTCTGTGATCAGTTTGTGAACACAGTTTTCTGGAAATCTGCAATTAGATACTTCATAGCACAATGAACCTTACGGTGACAAAGGAAATATCCACAGATGAAGACTAGAAAGAAGCTTTCTTAGAAACTTCTTGGTGATGTGTGAATTCATCTCACCGAGTTACACTTATGTTTCGTGGAGCAGTCCATTAACACTGTCTTTGAGGAATCTGAGAACAGCTTCTTTGGATCGCATTGAGGCCTACGGTGATAAAGTAAATTTCATCCGTTCAAAACGTGAAAGAAGCTTTCTGAGAAACGTCTTTCTGATCTGTGAGTTCATCTCACAGACTTGTAAATTAGACTTCAGGAAGCAGTTTGCTAACACTCTTTTCGTGCAAGATGTAAAGTGATATTTGGGAGCCCATAGGTGCCCATGGTGACAGGGGAAATATCCTCACATAATAATTAGAGAGAAGCTTTCTGAGAGATTGCTTTCTGATGTGTGGCTTCATCACACAGAGTTCCACACTTCTCTTGTTGGAACAGTTTTCTAACATGTTGTCGTGGATTCTGCAAAGGTATATTTGGGAGCTCATTGAGGGCTCTGGTGAAAAAGGAAATATCTTCACATAATAAATAAAGAGAAGCTTTCTGAGAAACTGCATTGCCATGAGTGAATGCAACTCACAGAGTTACACGTTTCTCCTCAGTGATCAGTTTGTTACCACAGTTTTCTGGAAATCTGCAATTAGATAATTCATAGCGCAATGCACCTTACGGTGACAAAGGAAATACCCACAGATGAAAACTAAAAAGAAGCTTTCTTAGAAACTTCTTGGTGATGTGTGAATTCATCTCACAGAGTTACACTTATGTTTCTTGGAGCAGTCCTTTAACACTGTCTTTGAGGAATCTGAGAACGGCTTCTTTCGATCGCATTGAGGCCTACGCTGATAAAGGAAATTTCAACCGTTCAAAATGTGAAAGAAGCTGTCTGAGAAACGTCTTTCTGATCTGTGAGTTCATCTCACAGACTTATAACTTAGAGTTCAGGAATAAGTTTGCTAACACAATTTTCGTGGATTCTGTAAAGTGATATTCGGGAGCCCATCGGGGCCCATGGTGAAAAAGGAAATATCCTCACCTAATAACTAGAGAGAAGCTTTCTGAGAGATTCCCTTCTGATGTGTGGCTTTATCACAGAGAGTTCCACCCTGCCCTTCTTGGAACAGTTTGCTAACACTGTTGTCGTGGATTCTGCAAAGGTATATTTGGGAGCTCATTGAGAGCTATGGTGAAAAAGGAAATATCCTCACATAATAACAAAAGAGAAGCTTTCGGAGAAACTGCATTGCCATGTGTGAATGCAACTCACAGAGTTACACGTTTCTATTCTGTGATCAGTTTGTTAACACAGTTTTCTGGAAATTTGCAATTAGATACTTCATAGCGCAATGAACCTTATGGTGACAAAGGAAATATCCACAGATGAAGACAAGAAAGAAGCTTTCTTTGAAACTTCTTGGTGATGTGTGAATTCATCTCACAGAGTTACACATATGTTTCGTGGAGCAGTCCATTAACCCTTTCTTTGAGGAATCTGAGAACGGCTTCTTTGGATCGCATTGAGGCCTACGGTGATAAAGTAAATTTCATCCATTCAAAACGTGAAAGAAGCTTTCTGAGAAACCTCTTTCTGATCGGTGAGTTCATCTCACAGACTTATAACTTAGACTTCAGGAAGCAGTTTGCTAACACTCTTTTCGTGGAATCTGTAAAGTGATATTTGGGAGCCCATAGGGGCCCATGGTGAAAAAGGAAATATCCTCACCTAATACCTAGAGAGAAGCTTTCTGAGAGATTCCTTTCTGATGTGTGGCTTCATCACTCAGAGTTCCACCCTTCCCTTCTTGGAAGAGTTTCCTAACACTGTTGTCGTGGATTCTGCAAAGGTATATTTGGGAGCTCATTGAGGGCTACGGTGAAAAAGGAAATATCCTCACATAATAACTAAAGAGAAGCTTTCTGAGAAACTGCATTGCCATGTGTGAATGCAACTCACAGAGTTACACGTTTCTCCTCAGTGATCAGTTTGTTAACACAGTTTTCTGGAAATCTTCAATTACATACTTCATAGCGCAATGAACCTTACGGTGACAAAGGAAATATCCACAGATGAAAACTAGAAAGAAGCTTTCTTAGAAACTTCTTGGTGATGTGTGAATTCATCTCACAGAGTTACACTTATGTTTTGTAGAGCAGTCCATTAACACTGTCTTTGAGGTGTCTGAGAACGGCTTCTTTGGATCGCATTGAGGCCTATGCTGATAAAGGAAATTTCATCCGTTCAAAACGTGAAAGAAGCTTTCTGAGAAACGTCTTTCTGATCTGTGAGTTCATCTCACAGACCTATTACTTAGACTTCAGGAAGGAGTTTCCTAACACTCTTTTGTGGAATCTGTAAAGTGATATTTGGGAGCCCATAGGGGCCCATGGTGAAAAAGAAAATATCCTCACATAATAACTAGAGAGAAGCTTTCTGAGAGATTCCTTTCTGATGTGTGGCTTCATCACACAGAGTTCCACCCTTCCCTTCTTGAAACACTTTGCTAACACTTTTGTGGTGGATTCTGCAAAGGTATACTTGGGAACGCATTGAGGGCTATGGTGAAAAAGGAAATATCCTCACATAATAACTAAGGAGAAGCTTTCTGAGAAACTACATTGCCATGTGTGAGTGCAACTAACAGAGATACACTTTTCTCCTCAGTGATCAGTTTGTTAACACAGTTTTCTGGAAATCTGCAATTAGATACTTCATAGTGCAATGAACCTTACGGTGACAAAGGAAATATCCACAGATGAAAACTAGAAAGAAGCTTTCTTAGAAACTTCTTGGTGATGTGTGAATTCATCTCACAGAGTTACACTTATGTTTCGTGGAGCAGTCCATTAACACTGTCTTTGAGGTCTCTGAGAATGGTTTCCTTGGATCGCATTGAGGCCTACGCTGATAAAGGAAATTTCATGCGTTCAAAACGTGAAAGAAGCTTTCTAAGAAACGTCTTTCTGATCTGTGAGTTCATCTCACAGACTTATAACTTAGACTTCAGTAAGCAGGTTGCTAACAATTTTTTCGTAGAATCTGTAAAGTTATAATTGGTGCCCTTAGGGGCCCATAGTGAAAAATGAAATATCCTTACATAATAACTAAAGAGAAGCTTTCTGAGAAACTGCATTGCCATGTGTGAATGCAACTCACAGAGTTACACGTTTCTCTTCAGTGATCAGTTTGTTAACACAGTTTTCTGGAAATCTGCAATTAGATACTTCATAGCGCAATGAACCTTACGGTGACAAAGGAAATATCCACAGATGAAAATTAGAAAGAAGCTTTCATAGAAACTTCTTGGAGATGTGTGAATTCATCTAAGAGAGTTACACTTATGTTTTGTGTTGCAGTCCATTAACACTGTCTTTGAGGAGTCTGAGAACGGCTTCTTTGGATCGCATTGAGGCCTATGCTGATAAAGGAAATTTCATCCGTTCAAAACGTGAAGGAAGCTTTGTGATAAACTTCTTTCTGATCTGTGAGTTCATCTCACAGTCTTATAACTTAGACTTCAGGAAGCAGTTTGCCAACACTCCTTTCGTGGCATCTGTAAAGTGATATTTGGGAGCCCATAGGGGACCATGGTGAAAAAGGAAATGTCCTCACATAATAAGTGGAGAGAAGATTTCTGAGAGATTCCTTTCTTATCTGTGGCTTCATCACACAGAGTTCCACCCTTCCCTTCTTAGAACCATTTGCTACCACTGTTGTCATGGATTCTGCAAAGGTATATTTGGGAGTTCATGGAGGGCTATGGTGAAAAAGGAAATATCCTCACATAATAACTAAAGAGAAGCTTTCTGAGAAACTGCATTGCCATGTGTGAATGCAACTTACAGAGTTACAAGTTTCTCCTCAGTGATCAGTTTGTTAACACAGTTTTCTGGAAATCTGCAATTAGATACTTCATAGCGCAATGAACCTTACGGTGACAAAGTAAATATCCACAGATGAAAACTGGAAAGAAGCTTTCCTAGAAAGTTCTTGGTGATGTGTGAATTCATCTCACAGAGTTACACTTATGTTTCCTGGAGCAGTCCATTAACACTGTCTTTGAGGAATCTGAGAACGGCTTCTTTGGATCGCATTGAGGACTACGCTGATAAAGGAAATTTCATTCGTTCAAAACGTGAAAGAAGCTTTCTGAGAAACCTCTTTCTGATCTGTGAGTTCATCTCACAGACTTATAACTTAGACTTCAGGAAGCAGTTTGCTAACACTCTTTTCGTGGAATCAGTAAAGTGATATTTGGGAACCCATATCGGCCCATGGTGAAAATGGAAATATCCTCACCTAATAACTAGAGAGAAGCTTTCTGAGAGATTCCTTTCTGATGTGTGGCTTCATCACACAGAGTTCCACCCTTCCCTTCTTGGAACAGTTTGCTAACACTGTTTTCATGGATTCTGCAAAGGTATGTTTGGGAGCTCATTGAGGGCTACGGTGAAAAAGGAAATATCCTCACATAATAACTAAAGAGAAGCTTTCTGAGAAACTGCATTGCCATGTGTGAATGCAACTTACAGAGTTACACGTTTCTCTTCAGTGATCAGTTTGTTAACACAGTTTTCTGGAAATCTGCAATTAGATACTTCATAGTGCAATGAACCTTACGGTGACAAAGGAAATATCCACAGATGAAAACTAGAAAGAAGCTTTCTTAGAAACTTCTTGGTGATGTGTGCATTCATCTCACAGAGTTATACTTATTTTTCGTGGAGCAGTCCATTAACACTGTCTTTGAGGTCTCTGAGAATGGCTTCCTTGGATCGCATCGAGGCCTGCGCTGATAAAGGAAATTTCATCCGTTCAAAACGTGAAAGAAGCTTTCTGAGAAACTTCTTTCTGATCTGTGAGTTCATCTCACAGAGTTACAACCTCTGCCTCAAGAAGCAGTTTGCTAACACTCTTTTCGTGGAATCTGCAAAGTGATATTTGGGAGGATATTGGGGCCCATGGTGAAAAAGGAAATATCCTCAACTAATAAGTAGAGAGAAGCTTTCCGGGAGATTCCTTTCAGATGTGTGGCTTCATCACAAAGAGTTCCACCCTTCCCTTCTTGGAACAGTTTGCTAACACTGTTGTCGTGGATTCTGCAAAGATATATTTGGGAGCTCATTGAGGGGTATCGTGAAAAAGGAAATATCCTCACATAATAACTAAATAGAAGCTTTCTGAGAAACTGCATGGCCATGTGTGAATGCAACTCACAGAGTTACACGTTTCTCCTCAGTGATAAGTTTGTTAACACAGTTTTCTGGAAATCTGCAATTATATATTTCATAGCGCAATGAACCTTATGGTGACAAAGGAAATATACACACATGAAAACTAGAAGAAGCTTTCTTAGAAACTTCTTGGTGATGTGTGAATTCATCTCACAGAATTACCCTTATGTTTTGTGGAGCAGAACATTAACACTATCTTTGAGGACACTGAGAATGGCTTCATTGGATCGCAGTGAGGCCTACGCTGATAAAGGAAATTTCATCCGTTCAAAACGTGAAAGAACCTTTCTTATAAACTTCTTTCTGATCTGTGAGTTCATCTCACAGACTTATAACTTAGACTTCAGGAAGCAGTTTGCTAACACTCTTTTCGTGGAATCTGTAAAGTGATATTTGGGAGCCCAGAGAGGCCCAAGGTGAAAAAGGAAATATCCTCACCTAATAACTAGAGAGAAGCTTTCTGAGAGATTGCTTTCTGATGTGTGGCTTCATCACACAGAGTTCCAAACTTCCTTTCTTGGAACAGTTTGCTAACACTGTTGTCGTGGATTCTGCAAAGGTATATTTTGGAGCTCATTGAGGGCTATGGTGAAAAAGGAAATATCCTCACATAATAACTAAACAGAAGCTTTCTGAGAAACTGCATTGCCATGTGTGAACGCAACTTACAGAGTTACAAGTTTCTCCTCAGTGATCAGTTTGTTAACACAGTTTTCTGGAAATCTGCAATTAGATACTTCATAGCGCAATGAACCTTACGGTGACAAAGTAAATATCCACAGATGAAAACTGGAAAGAAGCTTTCCTAGAAACTTCTTGGTGATGTGTGAATTCATCTCACAAAGTTACACTTATGTTTCGTGGAGCAGTCCATTAACACTGTCTTTGAGGAATCTGAGAACGGCTTCTTTGGATCGCATTGAGGACTACGCTGATAAAGGAAATTTCATTCGTTCAAAACGTGAAAGAAGCTTTCTGAGAAACCTCTTTCTGATCTGTGAGTTCATCTCACAGACTTATAACTTAGACTTCAGGAAGCAGTTTGCTAACACTCTTTTCGTGGAATCTGTAAAGTGATATTTGGGAACCCATATCGGCCCATGGTGAAAATGGAAATATCCTCACCTAATAACTAGAGAGAAGCTTTCTGAGAGATTCCTTTCTGATGTGTGGCTTCATCACACAGAGTTCCACCCTTCCCTTCTTGGAACAGTTTGCTAACACTGTTTTCGTGGATTCTGCAAAGGTATGTTTGGGAGCTCATTGAGGGCTACGGTGAAAAAGGAAATATCCTCACATAATAACTAAAGAGAAGCTTTCTGAGAAACTGCATTGCCATGTGTGAATGCAACTCACAGAGTTACACGTTTCTCCTCAGTGATCAGTTTATTAACACAGTTTTCTGGAAATCTGCAATTAGATACTTCATAGCGCAATGAACCTTACGGTGACAAAGGAAATATCCACAGATGAAAAGTAGAAAAAGCTTTCTTAGAAACTTCTTGGTGATGTGTGAATTCAACTCACAGAGTTACACTTATGTTTCGTGGAGTAGTCCATTAACACTGTCTTTGAGGAATCTCAGAACGGCTTCTTTGGATGGCATTGAGCCCTACGCTGATAAAGGAAATTTCATCCGTTCAAAAGGTGAAAGAAGCTTTCTGAGAAACGTCTTTCTGATCTGTGAGTTCATCTCACAGACTTATAATTTAGACTTCAGGAAGCAGTTTGCTAACACTCTTTTTGTGGAATTTGTAAAGTGATATTTGGGAGCCAATAGGGGCACATGGTGAAAAAGGAAATATCCTCACCTAATAACTAGGGAGAAGCTTTCTGAGAGATTCCTTTCTGATGTGTGGCTTCATCACACAGAGTTCCACCCTTCCCTTCTTGGAACAGTTTCCTAACACTGTTGTGGTGGATTCTGCAAAGGTATATTTGGGCGCTCATTGAGGGCTATGGTGAAGAAGGAAATATCCTCACATAATAACTAAAGAGAAGCTTTCTGAGAAACTGCATTGCCATGTGAGAATGCAACTCATAGAGTTACACGTTTCTCCTCAGTGATCAGTTTGTTAACACAGTTTTCTGGAGATCTTCAATTACATGCTTCATAGCGCAATGAACCTTACAATGACAAAGGAAATATCCACAGATGAAAACTAGAAAGAAGCTTTCTTAGAAACTTCTTGGTGATGTGTGAATTCGTCTCACAGAGTTACACTTATGTTTTGTTGAGCAGTCCATTAACACTATCTTTGAGGAGTCTGAGAACGGCTTCTTTGGATCGCATTGAGGCCTATGTTGATAAAGGAAATTTCATCCGTTCAAAACGTGAAGGAAGCTTTGTGATAAACGTCTTTCTGATCTGTGAGTTCATCTCACAGACTTATAACTTAGACTTCAGGAAGCAGTTTGCGAACACTCTTTTCGTGGAATATGTAAAGTGATATTTGGAGCCCATAAGGGCCCATGGTGAAAAAGGAAATATCCTCACATAATAACTAGAGAGAATATTTCTGAGAGATTCCTTTCTGATCTGTGGCTTCATCACACAGAGTTCCACCCCTCCCTTCTTAGAACCGTTTGCTACCACTGTTGTCATGGATTCTGCAAAGGTATATTTGGGAGCTCATTGAGGGCTATGGTGAAAAAGGAAATATCCTCACATAATAATTAAAGAGAAGCTTTCTGAGAAACTGCATTGCCATGTGTGAATACAACTCACAGAGTTACACGTTTCTCCTCAGTGATCAGTTTGTTAACACAGTTTTCTGGAAATCTGCAATTAGATATTTCATAGCGCAATGAACCTTACAGTGACAAAGGAAATATCCACAGATGAAAACTAGAAAGAAGTTTTCTTAGAAACTTCTTGGTGATGTGTGAATTCATCTCACCGAGTTATACTTATGTTTCCTGGAGTAGTCCATTAACACTGTCTTTGAGGAATCTGAGAACGGCTTCTTTGGATCGCATTGAGGCCTACGCTGATAAAGGAAATTTCATCCGTTCAAAACGTGAAAGAAGCTTTCTGAGAAACGTCTTTCTGATCTGTGAGTTCATCTCACAGACCTATAACTTAGACTTCAGGAAGCAGTTTGCTAACACTCTTTTCGTGGAATCTGTGAAGTAATATTTGTGAGCCCATAGGGGCCCATGGTGAAAAAGGAAATATCTTCACCTAATACCTAGAGAGAAGCTTTCTGGGAGATTCCTTTCTGATGTGTGGCTTCATCACACAGAGTTCCACCCTTCCATTCTTGGAACAGTTTCCTAACACTGTTGTCGTGGATTCTGCAAAGGTATATTTGGGAGCTCATTGAGGGCTATGGTGAAAAAGGAAATATCCTCACACAATAACTAAAGAGAAGCTTTCTGAGAAACTGCATTTCCATGTGTGAATGCAACTCACAGAGTTTCACGTTTCTCCTCAGTGATCAGTTTCTTAACACAGTTTTCTGGAAATCTGCAATTAGATACTTAACAGTGCAATGAACCTTACGGTGACAAAGTAAATATCCACAGATTAATACTAGAAAGAAGCTTTCTTAGAAAATTCTTGGTGATGTGTGAATTCATCTCACAGAGTTACACTTATGTTTCGTGGAGCAGTCCATTAACACTGTCTTTGAGGTCTCTGAGAATGGCTTCCTTGGATCGAATTGAGGCCTGCTCTGATAAAGGAAATTTCATGCGTTCAAAACGTGAAAGAAGCTTTCTGAGAAACGTCTTTCTGATCTGTGAGTTCATTTCATGGACTTATAACTTAGACTTCAGGAAGCAGTTTGCAAACAAACTTGTCGTGGAATCTGTAAAGTGATATTTGGGAGCCTATAGGGGCCCATGGTGAAAAAGGAAATATCCTCACATAATAACTAAAGAGAAGCTTTCTGGGAAACTGCATTGCCATGTGTGAATGCAACTCACAGAGTTACACGTTTCTACTCAGTGATCAGTTTGTTAACACAGTTTTCTGGAAATCTGCAATTCGATACTTCATAGCGCAATGAACCTTACGGTGACAAAGGATATATCCACAGATGAAAACTAGAAAGAACCTTTCATAGAAACTTCTTGGTGATGTGTGAATTCATCTCACAGAGTTACACTTATGTTTCGTGGAGCAGTCCAATAACACTGTCTTTGGGGAAACTGAGAAGGGCTTCTTTGGATCGCATTGAGGCCTACACTGATAAAGGAATTTTCATCCGTTCAAAACGTGTAAGAAGCTTTCTGAGAAACGTCTTTCTGATCTCTGAGTTCATCTCACAGACTTATAACTTAAACTTCAGGAAGCAGTTTGCTAACACTCTTTTCGTGGAATCTGTAAAGTGATATTTGGGAGCCCATAGGGGCCCAAGGTGAAAAAGGAAATATCCTCACCTAATAACTAGAGAGAATCTTTCTGAGAGATTCCTTTCTGATGTGTGGCTTCCTCACACAGAGTTCCACCCTTCCCTTCTTGGAACAGTTTGCTAACACTGTTTTCATGGATTCTGCAAAGGTATATTTGGGAGCTCATTGAGGGCTATGGTGAAAAAGGAAATATCCTCACATAAAAACTAAAGAGAAGCTTTCTGAGAAACTGCATTGCAATGTGTGAATGCAACTCACAGAGTTTCACGTTTCTCCTCAGTGATCAGTTTGTTAACACAGTTTACAGGAAATCTGCAATTAGATACTTCATAGCGCAATTAACCTTACGGTGACAAAGGAAATATCCACAGATGAAAACTAGAAAGAAGTTTCTTAGAAAATTTTGGTGATGTGTGAATTCATCTCACAGAGTTACACTTATGTTTTGTGGAGCAGTCCATTAACACTGTCTTTGAGGAATATGAGAACGGCTTCTTTGGATCACATTTTGGCCTACGCTGATAAAGGAAATTTCATCCGTTCAAAACGTGAAAGAAGCTTTCTGAGAAACGTCTTTGTGATCTGTGAGTTCATCTCACAGACTTATAACTTAGACTTCAGGATGCAGTTTGCTAACACACTTCTCGTGGAATCTGTAAAGTGATATGTGGGAGCCCATAGGGGCCCAGGGTGAAAAAGGAGATATCCTCACCTAATAACTACAGGGAAGCTTTCTGAGAGATTCCTTTCTGATGTGTGCCTTCATCACACAGAGTTCCACCCTTCCCTTCATGGAACAGATTGCTAACACTGTTGCCGTGGATTCTGCAAAGGTATATTTGGGAGCTCATTGAGGGCTATGGTAAAAAAGGCAATATCCTCACATAATAACTAAAGAGAAGCTTTCTGAGAAACTGCATTGCCATGTGTGAATGCAACTCACAGAGTTACACGTTTCCCCTCTAGTGATCAGTTTGTTAACACAGTCTTCTGGAAATCTGCAATTAGATACTTCATAGCGCAATGCACCTTAACGGTGACAAAGGAAATATCCACAGATGAAAACTAGAAAGAAGCTTTCTTAGAAACTTCTTGGTGATGTGTGAATTCATCTCATCAGAGTTACACTTATGTGTCGTGGAGCAGTCCATTAACACTGTCTTTGAGGAATCTGAGAACGGCTTCTTTGGATCGCATTGAGGCCTTACGCTGATAAAGGAAATTTCATCCGTTCAAAATGTGAAAGAAGCTTTCTGAGAAACGTCTTTCTGATCTGTGAGTTCATCTCACAGACTTACAACTTAGACTTCAGGAAGCAGTTTGCTAACACTCTTTTCGTGGAATCTGTAAAGTGATATTTGGGAGCCCTTCAGGGCCCATGGTGAAAAAGGAAATATCCTCACCTAATAACTAGAGAGAAGCTTTCTGAGAGATTCCTTTCTGATGTGTGGCTTCGTCACACAGAGTTCCACCCTTCCCTTCTTGGAACAGTTTGCTAACACTGTTGTCGTGGATTCTGCAAAGGTATATTTGGGAGCTCATTGAGGGCTATGGTGAAAAAGGAAATATCCTCACATAATAACTAAAGAGAAGCTTTCTGAGAAACTGCATTGCCATGTGTGAATGCAACTCACCAAGTTACACGTTTCTCCTCTAGTGATCAGTTTGTTAACACAGTCTTCTGGAAATCTGCAATTAGATACTTCATAGCGCAATGCACCTTACGGTGACAAAGGAAATACCACAGATGAAAACTAGAAAGAAGCTTTCTTGGAAACTTCTTGGTGATGTTTGAATTCATCTCACAGAGTTACACTTATGTTTCGTGGAGCAGTCCATTAACACAGACTTTGAGTAATCTGAGAACGGCTTCTTTGGATCGCATTGAGGCCTACGCTGATAAAGGAAATTTCATCCGTTCAAAACGTGAAAGAAGCTTTCTGAGAAACGTCTTTCTGATCTGTGAGTTCATCTCACAGACTTATAACTTAGACTTCAGGAAGCAGTTTGCTAACACTCTTTTCGTGGAATCTGTAAAGTGATATTTGGGAGCCCATCGGGGCCCATGGTGAAAAAGGAAATATCCTCACCTAA
This sequence comes from Rhinopithecus roxellana, assembly GCF_007565055.1. Taxonomy (NCBI): domain Eukaryota; kingdom Metazoa; phylum Chordata; class Mammalia; order Primates; family Cercopithecidae; genus Rhinopithecus; species Rhinopithecus roxellana. The sequence goes on from NC_044559.1 coordinate 15,071,137, forward strand.
TAACTAGAGAGAAGCTTTCTGAGAGATTCCTTTCTGATGTGTGGCTTCATCACACAGAGTTCCACCCTTCCCTTCTTGGAACAGTTTGCTAACACTGTTGTCGTGGATTCTGCAAAGGTATATTTGGGAGCTCATTGAGTGCTATGGTGAAAAAGGAAATATCCTCACATAATAACTAAAGAGAAGCTTTCTGAGAAACTGCATTGCCATGTGTGAATGCAACTCACAGAGTTACACGTTTCTCTTCAGTGATCAGTTTGTTAACACAGTTTTCTGGAAATCTGCAATTAGATACTTCATAGCGCAATGAACCTTACGGTGACAAAGGAAATATCCACAGATGAAAACTAGAAAGAAGCTTTCTTAGAAACTTCTTGGTGATGTGTGAATTCATCTCACAGAGTTACACTTATGTTTCGTGGAGCAGTCCATTAACACTGTCTTTGAGGAATCTGAGAACGGCTTCTTGGATCGCATTGAGGCCTACGCTGATAAAGGAAATTTCATCCGTTCAAAACGTGAAAGAAGCTTTCTGAGAAACGTCTTTCTGTTCTGTGAGTTCATCTCACAGACTTATAACTTAGACTTCAGGAAGCAGTTTGCTAACACTCTTTTCGTGGAATCTGTAAAGTGATATTTGGGAGCCCATAGGGGCCCATGGTGAAAAAGGAAATATCCTCAACTAATAACTAGAGAGAAGCTTTCTGAGAGATTCCTTTCTGATGTGTGGCTTCATCACACAGAGTTCCACCCTTCCCTTCTTGGAACAGTTTGCTAACACTGTTGTCGTGGATTCTGCAAAGGTATATTTGGGAGCTCATTGAGGGCTATGGTGAAAAAGGAAATATCCTCACATAATAACTAAAGAGAAGCTTTCTGAGAAACTGCATTGCCATGTGTGAATGCAACTCACAGAGTTACACGTTTCTCTCAGTGATCAGTTTGTTAACACAGTTTTCTGGAAATCTGCAATTAGATACTTCATAGCGCAATGAACCTTACGGTGACAAAGGAAATATCCACAGATGAAAACTAGAAAGAACCTTTCTTAGAAACTTCTTGGTGATGTGTGAATTCATCTCACAGAGTTACACTTATGTTTCGTGGAGCAGTCCATTAACACTGTCTTTGAGGAATCTGAGAACGGCTTCTTTGGATCGCATTGAGGCCTACGCTGATAAAGGAAATTTCATCCGTTCAAAACGTGAAAGAAACTTTCTGAGAAACGTCTTTCTGATCTGTGAGTTCATCTCACAGACATATAACTTAGACGTCAGGAAGCAGTTTGCTAACACTCTTTTCGTGGAATCTGTAAAGTGATATTTGGGAGCCCATAGGGGCCCATGGTGAAAAAGGAAATATCCTCAACTAATAACTAGAGAGAAGCTTTCTGAGAGATTCCTTTCTGATGTGTGGCTTCATCACACAGAGTTCCACCCTTCCCTTCTTGGAACAGTTTGCTAACACTGTTGTCGTGGATTCTGCAAAGGTATATTTGGGAGCTCATTGAGGGCTATGGTGAAAAAGGAAATATCCTCACATAATAACTAAAGAGAAGCTTTCTGGGAAACTGCATTGCCATGTGTGAATGCAACTCACAGACTTACACGATTCTCTTCAGTGATCAGTTTGTTTACACAGCTTTCTGGCAATCTGCAATTAGTAACTTCATAGCGCAATGAACCTTACGGTGACAAAGGAAATATCCACAGATGAAAACTAGAAAGAACCTTTCTTAGAAACTTCTTGGTGATGTGTGAATTCATCTCACAGAGTTACACTTATGTTTCGTGGAGCAGTCCATTAACACTGTCTTTGAGGAATCTGAGAACGGCTTCTTTGGATCGCATTGAGGCCTACGCTGATAAAGGAAATTTCATCCGTTCAATACGTGAAAGAAGCTTTCTGAGAAACTTCTTTCTGATCTGTGAGTTCATCTCACAGACTTATAAATTAGACTTCAGGAAGCGGTTTGCTAACACTCTTTTCGTGTAATCTGTAAAGTGATATTTGGGAGCCCATGGTGAAAAAGGAAATATCCTCACCTAATAATTAGAGAGAAGCTTTCTGGGAGATTCCTTTCTGATGTGTGACTGCATCACACAGAGTTCCACCCTTCCCTTCTTGGAACAGTTTGCTAACACTGTTGTCGTGGATTCTGCAAAGGTATATTTGGGAGCTCATTGAGGGCTATGGTGAAAAAGGAAATATCCTCACATAATAACTAAAGAGAAGCTTTCTGGGAAACTGCATTGCCATGTGTGAATGCAACTCACAGACTTACACGTTTCTCTTCAGTGATCAGTTTGTTTACACAGCTTTCTGGCAATCTACAATTAGATACTTCATAGCGCAATGAACCTTACGGTGACAAAGGAAATATCCACAGATGAAAACTAGAAAGAAGCTTTCGTAGAAACTTCTTGGTGATGTGTGAATTCATCTCACAGAGTTACACTTATGTTTCGTGGAGCAGTCCATTAACACTGTCTTTGAGGAAACTGAGAACGGCTTCTTTGGATCGCATCGAGGCCTCCGCTGATAAAGGAAATTTCATACGTTCAAAACGTGAAAGAAGCTATCTGAGAAACGTCTTTCTGATCTGTGAGTTCATCTCACAGACTTATAAATTAGACTTCAGGAAGCGGTTTGCTAACACTCTTTTCGTGTAATCTGTAAAGTGATATTTGGGAGCCCATGGTGAAAAAGGAAATATCCTCACCTAATAACTAGAGAGAAGCTTTCTGGGAGATTCCTTTCTGATGTGTGACTTCATCACACAGAGTTCCACCCTTCCCTTCTTGGAACAGTTTGCTAACACTGTTGTCGTGGATTCTGCAAAGGTATATTTGGGAGCTCATTGAGGGCTATGGTGAAAAAGGAAATATCCTCACATAATAACTAAAGAGAAGCTTTCTGAGAAACTGCATTGCCATGTGTGAATGCAACTCACAGAGTTACACGTTTCTCTTCAGTGATCACTTTGTTAACACAGTTTTCTGGAAATCTGCAATTAGATACTTCATAGCGCAATGAACCTTACGGTGACAAAGGAAATATCCACAGATGAAAACTAGAAAGAAGCTTTCTTAGAAACTTCTTGGTGATGTGTGAATTCATCTCACAGAGTTACACTTATGTTTCGTGGAGCAGTCCATTAACACTGTCTTTGAGGAAACTGAGAACGGCTTCTTTGGATCGCATCGAGGCCTCCGCTGATAAAGGAAATTTCATACGTTCAAAACGTGAAAGAAGCTATCTGAGAAACGTCTTTCTGATCTGTGAGTTCATCTCACAGACTTATAAATTAGACTTCAGGAAGCGGTTTGCTAACACTCTTTTCGTGTAATCTGTAAAGTGATATTTGGGAGCCCATGGTGAAAAAGGAAATATCCTCACCTAATAACTAGAGAGAAGCTTTCTGGGAGATTCCTTTCTGATGTGTGACTTCATCACACAGAGTTCCACCCTTCCCTTCTTGGAACAGTTTGCTAACACTGTTGTCGTGGATTCTGCAAGGGTATAATTGGGAGCTCAATGAGTGCTATGGTGAAAAAGGAAATATCCTCACATAATAACTAAAGAGAAGCTTTCTGGGAAACTGCATTGCCATGTGTGAATGCAACTCACAGACTTACACGTTTCTCTTCAGTGATCAGTTTGTTTACACAGCTTTCTGGCAATCTGCAATTAGTAACTTCATAGCGCAATGAACCTTACGGTGACAAAGGAAATATCCACAGATGAAAACTAGAAAGAAGCTTTCGTAGAAACTTCTTGGTGATGTGTGAATTCATCTCACAGAGTTACACTTATGTTTCGTGGAGCAGTCCATTAACACTGTCTTTGAGGAATCTGAGAACGGCTTCTTTGGATCGCATTGAGGCCTACGCTGATAAAGGAAATTTCATCCGTTCAAAACGTGAAAGAAGCTTTCTGAGAAACGTCTTTCTGATCTGTGAGTTCATCTCACAGACTTCATAACTTAGACTTCAGGAAGCAGTTTGCTAACCACTCTTTTCGTGGAATCTGTAAAGTGATATTTGGGAGCCCATAGGGGCCCAAGGTGAGAAAGGAAATATCCTCACATAATAACTAGAGAGAAGCTTTCTGAGAGATTCCTTTCTGATGTGTGGCTTCATCACACAGAGTTCCACACTTCCCTTCTTGGAACAGTTTGCTAACACTGTTGTCGTGGATTCTGCAAGGGTATAATTGGGAGCTCAATGAGTGCTATGGTGAAAAAGGAAATATCCTCACATAATAACTAAAGAGAAGCTTTCTGAGAAACCGCATTGCCATGTGTGAATGCGACTCACAGAGCTACACGTTTCTCCTCAGTGATCAGTTTGTTAACACAGTTTTCTGGAAATCTGCAATTACATATTCATAGCGCAATGAACCTTACGGTGACAAAGGATGTATCCACAGATGAAAACTAGAAAGAACCTTTCTTAGAAACTTCTTGGTGATGTGTGAATTCATCTCATAGAGTTACACTTATGTTTCGTGCAGCAGTCAATTAACACTGTCTTTGAGGAATCTGAGAACGGCTTCTTTGGATCGCATTGAGGCCTACGCTGATAAAGGAAATTTCATCCGTTCAAAACGTAAAAGAAGCTTTCTGAGAAACGTCTTTCTATCTGTGAGTTCATCTCACAGACTTCTAACTTAGACTTCAGGAAGCAGTTTGCTAACACTCTTTTCGTGGAATCTGTAAAGTGATATTTGGGAGCCCATCGGGGCCCATCGTGAAAAAGGAAATATCCTCACCTAATAACTAGAGAGAAGCTTTCTGAGAGATTCCTTTCTGATGTGTGGCTTCACCACACCGAGTTCCACCCTTCCCTTCTTGGACCAGTTTGCTAACACTGTTGTCGTGGATTCTGCAAAGGTATAATTGGGAGCTCTTTGAGTGCTATGGTGAATAAGGAAATATCCTCACATAATAACTAAAGAGAAGCTTTCTGAGAAACTGCATTGCCATGTGTGAATGCAACTCACGGAGTTACACTTTTCTATTCAGTGATCAGTTTGTTAACACAGTTTTCTGGAAATCTGCAATTAGATACTTCATAGCGCAATGAACCTTACGGTGACAAAGGAAATATCTACAGATGAAAACTAGAAAGAAGCTTTCTTAGAAACTTCTTGGTGATGTGTGAATTCATCTCACAGAGTTACACTTATGTTTCGTGGAGCAGTCCATTAACACTATCTTTGAGGAATCTGAGAACGGCTTCTTTGGATCGCATTGACGCCTACGCTGATAAAGTAAATTTCATCCGTTCAAAACGTGAAAGAAGCTTTCTGAGAAACGTCTTTCTCATCTGTGAGTTCATCTTACAGCCTTATTACTTAGACTTCAGGAAGCAGTTTGCTAACACTCTTTTCGTGGAATCTGTAAAGTGATATTTTGGAGCCCATAGGGGCCCATGGTGAAAAAGGAAATATCCTCACATAATAACTAGAGTGAAGCTTTCTGAGAGATTCCTTTCTGATGTGTGGCTTCATCACACAGAGTTCCACCCTTCCCTTCTTGGAACAGTTTGCTAACACTGTTGTCGTGGATTCTGCAAAGGTATATTTGGGAGCTCATTGAGGGCTAGGGTGAAAAAGGAAATATCCTCACATAATAACTAAAGAGAAGCTTTTGGAGAAACTACATTGCCATATGTGCATGCAACTCACAGAGTTACACGTTTCTCTCAGTCATCAGTTTGTTAACACAGTTTTCTGGAAATCTGAAATTCGATACGTCATAGCGCAATAAACCTTACGGTGACAAAGGAAATATCCACAGATGAAAACTAGTAAGAACCTTTCTTAGAAACTTCTTGGTGATGTTTGAATTCATCTCACAGAGTGACATTTATGTTTCGTGGAGCAGTCCATTAACACTGTCTTTGAGGAATCTGAGAACGGCTTCCTTGGATCGCATTGAGGCCTACGCTGATAAAGGAAATTTCATCTGTTCATACCGTGAAGCAACCTTTCTGATAACATTCTTTCTGATCTGTGTGTTCATCTCACAGACTTATAACTTAGACTTCAGAAGCAGTTTGCTAACACTCTTTTCGTGGAATCTGTAAAGTGATATTTTGGAGCCCATAGGGGCCCATGGGGAAAAGGATGTATCCTCACATAATAACTAGAGAGAAGCTTTCTGAGAGATTCCTTTCTGATGTGTGGCTTCATCACACAGAGTTCCACCCTTCCCTTCTTGGAACAGTTTGCTAACACTGTTGTCGTGGATTCTGCAAAGGTATATTTGGGAGCACATTGAGGGCTATGGTGAAAAAGGAAATATCCTCACATAATAACTAAAGAAAACTTTCTGAGAAACTGCATTGCCATGTGAAACTGCAACTCACAGAGTTACACGTTTCTCCTCAGTGATCAGTTTGTTAACACAGTTTTCTGGAAATCTGCAATTAGATACTTCATACCGCCACGAACCTTAAGGTGAAAAAGGAAATATCCACATATGAAAACCAGAAAGAAGCTTTCTTAGAAATTTCTTGGTGATGTGTGAATTCATCTCACAGGGTTACACTTATGTTTCGTGGAGCAGTCCATTAACACTGTCTTTGAGGAATCTGAGAACGGCTCTTTTGATCGTATTGAGGCCTACGCTGATAAAGGAAATTTCATCCGTTCAAAACCTGAAAGAAGCTTTCTGAGAAACGTCTTTTTGATCTGTGAGTTCATCTCACAGACTTCAAACTTAGACTTCAGGAAGCAGTTTGCTAACCCAGTTTTCGTGGAATCTGTAAAGTGATATGTGGGAGCCCATAGGGGCCCAAGGTGAGAAAGGAAATATCCTCACCTAATAACTAGAGAGAAGATTTCTGAGAGATTCCTTTCGGATGTGTGGCTTCATCACACAGAGTTCCAACCTTCCCTTCTTGGAACAGTTTGCTAACACTGTTGTCGTGGATTCTGCAAAGGTATATTTGTGAGCTCATTGGGTGCTATGGTGAAAAAGGAAATATCCTCACATAATAACTAAAGAGAAGCTTTCTGAGAAACTGCATTGCCATGTGTGAATGCAACTCACAGAGTTACACGTTTCTCCTCAGTGATCAGTTTGTTAACACAGTTTTCTGGAAATCTGCAATTAGATACTTCATAGCGCAATGAACCTTACGGAGACAAAGGAAATATCCACAGATGAAAACTAGAAACAAGCTTTCTTAGAAACTTCTTGCTGATGTGTGAATTCATCTCACAGAGTTACACATATGTTTCGTGGAGCAGTCCATTAACACTGTCTTTGAGGAATCTGAGAACGGCTTCTTTGGATCGCATTGAGACCTACGCTGATAAAGGAAATTTCATCCGTTCAAAACGTGAACGAATCTTTCTGAGAAACTTCTTTCCGATCTGTGAGTTCATCTCACAGACTTATAACTTAGACTTCAGGAAGCAGTTTGCTAACACTCTTTTCGTGCAATCTGTAAAGTGATATTTGGGAGCCCATAGGGGCCCATGGTGAAAAAGGAAATATCCTCACGTAATAACTAGTGAGAAGCTTTCTGAGAGATTGCTTTCTGATGTGTGGCTTCATCACACAGAGTTCCACCATTCCCTTCTTGGAACAGTTTGCTAACACTGTTGTCGTGGATTCTGCAAAGGTATATTTGGGAGCTCATTGAGGGCTAAGGTGAAAAAGGAAATATCCTCACATAATAAGTAAAGAGAAGCTTTCTGAGAAACTGCATTGGGATGTGTGAATGCAACTCACAGAGTTACACGTTTCTCCTCAGTGATCAGTTTCTTAACACAGTTTTCTGGAAATCTGCAATTAGATACTTCATAGCGCAATGCACTTTGCGGTGCCAAAGGAAATATCCACAGATGAAAACTAGAAAGAAGCTTTCTTAGAAACTTCTTGGTGATGTGTGAATTCATCTCACAGAGTTACACTTATGTTTCGTGGAGGAGTCCAATAACACTGTCTTTGAGGAATCTGAGAATGGCTTATTTGGATCGCATTGAGGCCTATGCTGATAAAGGAAATTTCATCCGTTCAAAACGTGAAAGAAGCTTTTTGAGAAACTTCTTTCTGATCTGTGAGTTCACCTCACAGACTTATAACTTAGACTTCAGGAAGCAGTTTGCTAACACTCTTTTCGTGGAATCTGTAAAGTGATAAATTTTGAGTCCATAGGGGCCCAAGGTGAAAAAGGAAATATCCTCACCTAATAACTAGAGAGAAGGTTTCGGAGAGATTCCTTTCTGATGTGTGGCTTCATCACACAGAGTTCCACACTTCCCTGCTTTACACAGTTTGCTAACACTGTTGTCGTGGATTCTGCAAAGGTATATTTGGGAGCTCATTGAGGGCTATGGTGAAAAAGGAAATATCCTCACAGAATAACTAAAGAGAAGCTTTCTGAGAAACTGCATTGCCATGTGTGAATGCAACTCACAGAGTTACACGTTTCTCCTAAGTGTTCAGTTTTTTAACACAGTTTTCTGGAAATCTGCAATTAGATACTTCATAGCGCAATGAACCTTACGGTGACAAAGGAAATATCCACAGATGAAAACTAGAAAGAAGCTTTCGTAGAAACTTCTTGGTGATGTGTGAATTCATCTCACTGAGTTACACTTATGTTTCGTGGAGCAGTCCACTTACACTGTCTTAGAGGAATCTGAGAACGGCTTCTTTGGATTGCATTGAGGCCTACGCTGATAAAGGAAATTTCATCCGTTCAACACGTGAAAGAAGCTTTCTGAGAAACGACTTTCTGATCTGTGAGTTCATCTCACAGACTTATAACTTAGACTTCAGGAAGCAGTTTGCTAACACTCTTTTCGTGAAATCTGTAAAGTGATAATTGGTGCCCATGGGGGCCCATGGTGAAAAAGGAAATATCCTCACGTAATAACTAGAGAGAAGCTTTCTGAGAGATTCCTTTCTGAAGTGTGGCTTCATCACACAGAGTTCCACCCTTCCAGTCTTGGAACTGTTTGCTAACACTGTTGTCGTGGTTTCTGCAAATGTATATTTGCGAGCTCATTGAGGGCTATGGTGGAAAAGGAAATATCCTCACATAATAACTAAAGAGAAGCTTTCTGAGAAACTGCATTGCCATGCGTGAATGCAACTCACAGAGTTACAAGTTTCTCCTCAGTGATTATTTTGTTAACACAGTTTTCTGGAAATCTGCAATTAGATACTTCATAGCGCAATTAACCTTACGGTGACAAAGGAAATATCCACAGATGAAAACTAGAAAGAAGCTTTTTTAGAAACCTCTTGGTGATGTGTGAATTCATCTCACAGAGTTACACTTATGTTTCCTGGAGCAGTCCAATAACACTGTCTTTGAGGAACCTTAGAAGGGCTTCCTTGGATCGCAGTGACGGCTACGCTGATAAAGGAAATTTCATTCGTTTGAAACTTGAAAAAGCTTTCTGGGAAACTTCTTTCTGATCTGTGAGTTCATCTCACTGACTTATAACGTAGACTTCAGGAAACAGTATGCGAACACTCTTTAAGTGGAATCTGGAAAGTGATATTTGGGAGCCCTTAGGGGCCGATGTCGAAAAAGGAAATATCCTCACATAATAACTAGAGAGAAGCTTTCTGAGAGATTGCTTTTTGATGTGTGACTTCATCACACAGAGTTCCACACTTCCCCTCTTGGAACAGTTTGCTAACACTGTTGTCGTTTATCCTGCAAAGTTATATTTGGGAGCTCATTGAGGGCTATGGTGAAAAAGGAAATATCCTCAGATCAAAACTTGAAAGAAGCCTTCTGAGAAACTGCATGGCCATGAGTGAATGCAACTCACAGAGTTACACGTTTCTCTTCAGTGATCAGTTTGCTAACTTAGTTTTCTGGAAATCCGCAATGGGATCCCTCTTATCGCAATGAAGCTTACGGTGAGAAAGGAAATATCCTCAGATGAAAACTAGAAAGTAACTTTCTTAGAAACTTCGTGTTAATGTGTGAATTCATCTCACAAAGTTACACTTATGTTTCGTAGAGCAGTCCATTAACACTTGTCTTTGAGAGACCTGAGAAGGGCTTCTTTTGAAAGCATTGAGGCCTACCCTGATAAAGGAAATTTCTTCCGTTCAAACCGTGAAAGAAGCTTTCTGAGAAACTTCTTTCTGATCTGTGAGTTCATCTCACAGATTTATAACTTAGACTTCAGAAAGCAGTTTGCTAACACTCTTTTCGTGGAATCTGTAAAGTGATATTTGGGAGCCCATAGGGACCCATGGTGAAAAAGGAATATCCTCACAAAATAACTAGATAGAAGCTTTCTGAGAGATTGCTTTCTGATGTGTGATTTCATCACCCCGATTTCCACCCTTCCCTTCTTGGAACAGTTTGGTAACACAGTTGTCGTGGATTCTGCAAAGGTATATTTGGGAGCTCATTGACGGCTATGGGGGAAAAGGAAATATCCTCAGATCAAAACTGGAAAGAAGCCTTCTGAGAAACTGCATTTCCATGAGTGAATGCAACTCACAGAGTTACACGTTTCTCTTCAGTGATCACTTTGCTAACTAAGTTTTCTGGAAATCCTCAACGGGATCCCTCTTATCGCAATGAAGCTTACGGTAACAAAGGAAATATCCTCAGATGAAAACTAGAAAGTAACTTTCTTAGAAACTTCTTGTTAATATGTGAATTCATCTCACAAAGCTACACTTACTTTTCGTAGAGCAGTCCATTAACACTGTCTTTGAGGGACCTGAGAAGGGTTTCTTTTGATAGCATTGAGGCCTACGCTGATAAAGGAAATTTCTTCCGTTCAAAACGTGAAAGAAGCTTTATGAGAAACATCTTTCTGATCTGTGAGTTCATCTCACAGATTTACAACTTAGACTTCAGGAATCAGTTTGCTAACACTCTTTTCGTGGAATCTGGAAAGTGATATTTGGGAGCCCATAGGACCCAAGGTGAAAAAGGAAATATCCTCAAAAAATAACTAGATAGAAGCTTTCTGAGAGATTGCTTTCTGATGTGTGATTTAATCACCCAGATTTCCACCCTTCCCTTCTTGGAACAGTTTGCTAACACTGTTGTCGTGGGTTCTGCAGAGGTATATTTGGGAGCTCATTGACGGCTATGGTGAAAAAGGAAATATCCTCAGATCAAAACTGGAAAGAAGCCTTCTGAGAAACTGCATTGCCATGAGTGAATGCAACTCACAGAGTTACATGTTTCTCTTCAGTGATCAGTTTGCTAACTAAGTTTTCTGGAAATCTGCAATTAGATACTTCATAGCGCAATGAACCTTATGGTGACAAAGGAAATATCCACGGATGAAAACTAGAAAGAAGCTTTCTTAGAAACTTCTTGGTGATGTGTGAATTCATCTCACAGAGTTACACTTATGTTTCCTGGAGCAGTCCATTAACACTGTCTTTGAGGAAACTGAGAAGGGCTTCCTTGGATCGCATTGAGGCCTATGCTGATAAAGGAAATTTCATCAGTTCAAAACGTGAAACAAGCTTTCTGAGAAACTTCATTCTCACCTGTGAATTCATCTCACAGAGTTTCAAACTATGCCTCAAGAAGCAGTTTGCTAACACTCTTTTCGTAGAATCTGCAAAGTGATATTTGGGAGCCTATTGGGTCCCTTTGTGAAAAAGGAAATATCCTCAGATAATAACTAGAGAGAAGCTTTCTGAGAGATTGCTTTCTGATGTGTGACTTCATCTCACAGAGTTTCGCCAGTGTTTTTTGGAGCCGTTTCTTAGGACTGTTTCCGTGAATTCCGAGAAGTGATATTTCAGATGGCTTTGAAGAATGGAAGGAGAAAAGAAATATCCTCCAAGAAAAAGCGGAATCAAGCTTTCTGAGAAACTGCTTTGTGATATGTGAATTCATTTCACAGTGTTACATCACCCTTTCTCGGGGGAGTTTCCTAGCACTCATTTTGAGAAATCTCAGATGTGATGTCTTGGATATCGTTGAATCGCATGGTGAATAAGGAACTATCCTCAGAGAAACCTTCAGAGAAGGCTTCTCAGAAACTTCTTTGTTGTTGTTGAATTCAGCCCACAGATGTCCATCATTGTTTTCACTGAGAAGCTTGCTAGCAGAGAATTCGCAGAATCTGCAAAAGGTCACATGGTGGCGCTCCGAGACCAGAAATAACCTCGTCTTACAAAAGAAAGAAGCTTTCTGAGAAACCACTTTGTGATGTGTGAATTCAACTCACTGAGTTACAGCTGTATTTCGTGGGTCCGTGGCCTAGGCCTATGTGTGTGGAATCTGAGAACAGATATTCCGGATCCCTTTGAAAACAATGAGGCCAATGGAAACATCTTCCAATTAAAAAGAGAGAGAAGCTTTCTGAGAAACTTCCTTTGTTATCTCTGAATGCATCTTACAGAGTTACAACTTAGGCCTCATGAAGCAGTTTGCTACCTCACTTTTCGTGGAATCTGCAAAGGGATATTTGGGAGTCCATTGGGGCCCATTGTGAAAAAGGAAATATCCTCAGATAATAACTAGAGAAAAGCTTTCTGAGAGATTGCTTTCTGATGTGTGACTTCATCACACAGAGTTCCACCCTTCCCTTCTTGGAATAGTTTGCTAACACTGTTGTCGTGGATACTGCAAAGTGATATTTGGTAGCTCATTGAGGGCTATTGTGAACAAGGAAATATCTTCAGATAAACACTGGAAAGAAGCCTTCTGGGAAAATGAACGTCGATGTATGAATGCAACTCACAGAGTTAACGTTTCGCTTCAGTGATCAGTTAGCTAACATAGTTTTCTGGAAATCTGCCTTGGGATATTTCTCAGTGCAATGAAGCTTACGGTGTCAAAGGAAATATCCACAGATGAAAACTAGAAAGAAGCTTTCTGAGAAACTTCTTGATGATGTGTGAATTCATCTCACAAAGTTACACTTATGTTTCGTGGAGCAGTCCATTAACACTGTCTTTGGGGAAACTGAGAAGGGCTTCTTTGGATCACATTGAGGCCTACGCTGATAAAGGAAATTTCATCCGTTCAAGACGTGAAAGAAGCTTTCTGAGAAACTTTTTCTGATCTGTGAGTTCATCTCACAGACTTATAACTTAGACTTCAGGAAGCAGTTTGCGAACACTCTTTTCGTGGAATATGGAAAGTGATATTTGGGAGCCCATAGGGGCCCATGGTGAAAAAGGAAATATCCTCTCCTAATAACTACAGAGAAGCTTTCTGAGAGATTGCTTTCTGATGTGTGACTTCATCACACAGAGTTCCACCCTTCCCTTCTTGGAACAGTTTGCTAACACTGTTGTCGTTTATTCTGCAAAGGTATATATGGGAGCTCATTGAGGGCTATGGTGAAAAAGGAAATATCCTCACATTATAACTAAAGAGAAGCTTTCTGAGAAACTGAGTTGCCATGTGTGAATGCAACTCACAGAGTTACACGTTTCTCTTCAGTGATCAGTTTGTTAACACACTTTTCTGGAAATCTGCAATTAGATACTTCATAGCGCAATGAACCTTACGGTGACAAAGGAAATATCCACGGATGAAAACTAGAAAGAAGCTTTCTTAGAAACTTCTTGGTGATGTGTGAATTCATCTCACAGAGTTACACTTATGTTTCCTGGAGCAGTCCATTAACACTGTCTTTGAGGAAACTGAGAAGGGCTTCCTTGGATCGCATTGAGGCCTACGGTGATAAAGGAAATTTCCTCAGTTCAAAACGTGAAACAAGCTTTCTGAGAAACTTCATTCTCATCTGTGAATTCATCTCACAGAGTTTCAAACTATGCCTCAAGAAGCAGTTTGCTAACACTCTTTTCATAGAATCTGCAAAATGATATTTGGGATCCTATTGGGTCCCTTTGTGAAAAAGGAAATATCCTCAGATAATAACTAGAGAGAAGCTTTCTGAGAGATTGCTTTCTGATGTGTGACTTCATCTCACAGAGTTTCGCCAGTGTTTTTTGGAGCCGTTTCTTAGGACTGTTTCCGTGAATTCCGAGAAGTGATATTTCAGATGGCTTTGAAGAATGGAAGGAGAAAAGAAATATCCTCCAAGAAAAAGCGGAATCAAGCTTTCTGAGAAACTGCTTTGTGATATGTGAATTCATTTCACAGTGTTACATCACCCTTTCCCGGGGGAGTTTCCTAGCACTCATTTTGAGGAATCTCAGATGTGATGTCTTGGATATCGTTGAATCGCATGGTGAATAAGGAACTATCCTCAGAGAAACCTTCAGAGAAGGCTTCTCAGAAACTTCTTTGTTGTTGGTGAATTCAACCCACAGATGTCCATCATTGTTTTCACTGAGAAGCTTGCTAGCAGAGTTTTTGCAGAATCTGCAATAGGTCACACGGTGGCGCTCCGAGACCACAAATAACCTCTTCTTACAAAAGAAAGAAGCTCTCTGAGAAACCCGCATTGTGATGTGTGAATTTAACTCACTGAGTTACAGCTGTATTTCGTGGGGCCGTGGCCTAGGCCTATGTGTGTGGAATCTGAGAACAGATATTCCGGATCCCTTTGAAATAATGGGGCCAATGGAAATATCTTCCAATAAAAATGAGAAAGAAGCTTTCTGAGAAACTTCTTTGTGATCTCTGAATTCATCTCACAGAGCTACAACTTAGGCCTCATGAAGCAGTTTGCCACCTCACTTTTCGTGGAATCTGCAAAGGGATATTTGGGAGTCCATTGGGGCCCATAGTGAAAAAGGAAATATCCTCAGATACTAACTAGAGAAAAGATTTCTGAGAGATAGCTTTCTGATGTGTGACTTCATCACACAGAGTTCCACCCTTCCCTTCTTGGAACAGTTTGCTAACACTGTTGTCGTGGATACTGCAAAGTGATATTTGGGAGCTCACTGAGGGCTATGGTGAACAAGGAAATATCTTCAGATAAACACTGGAAAGAAGCCTTCTGGGAAAATGCACGTCGATGCATGAATGCAACTCACAGAGTTACACGTTTCTCTTCAGTGATCAGTTTGCTAACATAGTTTTCTGGAAATCTGCCTACGGATATTTCTCAGTGCAATGAAGCTTACGGTGTCAAAGGAAATATCCACAGATGAAAACTAGAAAGAAGCTTTCTTAGAAACTTCTTGGTGATGTGTGAATTCTTCTCACAAAGTTACACTTTTGTTTCGTGGAGCAGTCCATTAACACTGTCTTTGAGGAACCTGAGAAGGGCTTCTTTGGATCTCATTGGGGTCTACGCTGATAAAGGAAATTTCATCCGTTCAAAACGTGAAAGAAGCTTCCCGAGAAACTTTTTCTGATCTGTGAGTTCATCTCACAGACTTATAACTTAGACTTCAGGAAGCAGTTTGCGAACACTCTTTTCGTGGAATATGGAAAGTGATATTTAGGAGCACATAGGGGCCAAGGTGAAAAAGGAAATATCCTCACATAATAACTAGAGAGAAGCTTTCTGAGAGATTGCTTTCTGATGTGTGACTTCATCAGATAGAGTTCCACCCCTCCCTTCTTGGAACAGTTTGCTAACACTGTTGTCACGGATTCGGCAAAGGTATATTTGGGAGCTCATTGAGGGCTATGGTGAAAAAGGAAATATCCTCACATAATAACTAAAGAGAAGCTTTCTGAGAAACTGCGTTGCCATGTGTGAATGCAACTCACAGAGTTACACGTTTCTCTTCAGTGATCAGTTTGTTAACACAGTTTTCTGGAAATCTGCAATTAGATACTTCATAGCGCAATGAAGCTTACTGTGACAAAGGAAATAATCACAGATGAAAATTACAAAAAAGTTTTCTTAGAAACTTCTTGGTGATGTGTGAATTCATCTCACAGAGTTACACTTATGTTTCGTGGACCCGTCCATTAACACTGTCTTTGAGGAATCTGAGAAGGGCTTCCTTGGATCGCTTTGAGGCCTACGCTGATAAAGGAAATTTCCTCCGTTCAAAACGTGAAGGAAGCTTTCTGAGAAAGTTCTTTCTGATCTGTGAGTTCTTCTCACAGACTTATAACTTAGAGTTCAGGAAGGATTTTGCTAACACTCTTTTCGTGGAATCTGGAAAGTGATATTTGGGAGCACATAGGGGTCCATGGTGAAAAATTAAATATCCTCACATAATAACTAGAGAGAATCTTTCTGAGAGATTGCTTTCTGATGTGTGACTTCATCACACAGAGTTCCAGACTTCCCATCTTGGAACAGTTTGTTACCATGTTGTCATGCATTCTGCAAAGTGATATTTGGGAGCTCATTGAGGGCGATGGTGAAAAAGGAAATATCCTCCGATCAAAACTGGAAAGAAGCCTTCTGAGAAACTGCATTGCCATGAATGAATGCAACTCACAGAGTTACACGTTTCTCTTCAGTGATCAGTTTGCTAACTAAGTTTTCTGGAAATCTGCAATGTGATACCTCTTAGCGCAATGAAGCTTACGGTGAAAAAGGAAATATCCTCAGATGACAACTAGAAAGAAGCTTTCTTAGAAACTTCTTGGTGATGTGAATTCATCTCCCAGAATTACACTTATGTTTCTTGGAGCATTCCATTGACACTCTCTTTGAGGAAACTGAGAAGGGCTTCTTTGGATCGCATTGAGGTCTTCGCTGATAAAGGAACTTTCATCCGTTCAAAACGTGAAATAAGCTTTCTGAGAAACTTCT
Source organism: Rhinopithecus roxellana (assembly GCF_007565055.1). NCBI lineage: Eukaryota > Metazoa > Chordata > Mammalia > Primates > Cercopithecidae > Rhinopithecus > Rhinopithecus roxellana. The sequence continues at coordinate 15,087,751 of NC_044559.1, forward strand.
TTCTGATCTGTGAGTTCATCTCACAGACCTATAATTTAGACTTCAGGAAGCAGTTTGCTAACACTCTTATCGTGGAATCTGGAAAGTGATATTTGGGAGCCTATAGGGATCCATGGTGAAAAAGGAAATATCCTCACATAATAACTAGAGAGAAGCTTTCTGAGAGATTGCTTTCTGATGTGTGACTTCATCACACAGAGTTCCTCCCTTCACTTCTTGGATCAGTTTGCTAACACTGTTGTCGTAGATTCTGCAAAGTTATATTTGGAAGCTCATTGAGGGCTATGGTGAAAAAGGAAATATCCTCAGATCAAAATTGGAAGGAAGCCTTTGAGTAACTGCATTGCCATGAGTGAATGCAACTCACAGAGTTACACGTTTCTCTTCAGTGATCAGTTTGCTAACCAAGTTTTCTGGAAATCTGCAATGGGATTCCTCTTATCGCAATGAAGCTTACGGTGACAAAGGAAATTTCCTCAGATGAAAACTAGAAGGAAGCTTTCCTCGAAACTTCTTGGTGATGTGTGAGTTCATCTTCCAGAGTTACACTTATGTTTCGTGGAGTAGAACATTAGCACTGTCTTTGAGGAAACTGAGCAGGGCTTCCTTGGATCGCATTAAGGCCACGCTGATAAAGGAAATTTCCTCCGTTCAAAACGTGAAGGAAGCTTTCTGAGAAAGTTCTTTCTGATCTGTGAGTTCATCTCACAGACTTATAACTTAGACTTCAGGAAGCAGTTTGCTAACACTCTTTTCGGGGAATCTGCAAAGTGAGATTTGGGAGCCCATTGGGGCCCATGGAGAAAAAGGATATATCCTCAGATAATAACTACAGAGATGTTTACTGAGAGATTGCTCTGTGATGTGTGACTTCATCACACAGAGTTCCACCCTTCCCTTCTTGGAACAGTTTGCTAACTCTGTTACTGTGTTCTGCAAAGTGATCTTTGAGTGCTCATTGAGGGCTATGTTGATAAAGGAAATATACTCAGATCAAAACTGGAAAGAAGCCTACTGAGAAACTGCATTGCGATGTGTGAATGCAACTCACAGAGTTACACGATTCTCTTCAGTGTTCAGTTTGCTGACACAGTTTTTTGGAAATTTGCAATAGGATACTTCTGAACGCAATGAAGCTTACAGTGAAAAAGGAAATATCCTCAGATGAAAACTAGAAAGAAGTTTTCTTAGAAACTTCTTGGTGATGTGTGAATTCATCTCACAGAATTACACTTTTGTTTCATGCAACAGTCCATTATCTCTGTTATTTAGAAACCTGAGAAGGACTTCTTTGGATCGCATAGAGGCCTACACTGATAAACGAAATATCATCAGTTCAAAACGTGAAAGAAGCGTTCTGAGAAACTTCTTTGTGATCTGTGAATTCCTCTCACAGAGTTACAGCTTAGTTCTCAGGAAGCAGTTTGCTAACACTCTTTTCGTGGAATCTGCAAAGTGAGATTTGGGAGCACATAGGGGCCCATGGTGACAAAGGAAATATCCTCAGATAATAACTACAGAGAACCTTTCTGAGAGATTGCTTTCTGACGTGTGACTTCAACACACAGAGTTCCTCCCTTCTCTTCTTGGAACAGTTTGCTAACCCTGTTATCTTGTGTTCTGCAAAGTGATATTTCAGAGCTCATTGAGGGCTATGGTGAAAAAAGAATTATCCTCAGATGAAAACTGGAAAGTAGCCTTCTGAGAAACAGCATTGTGATGTGTGCATGCAATTCACAGAGTTACACGTTTCTGTCCAGTGTTCAGTTTGCTAACATAGTTTTCTGGAAATCTGCAATGGGATACTTCTAAACGCAATGAAGCTTAGAGTGACAAAGGAAATATCCTTAGATGAAAACTAGAAAGAAGCTTTCTGAGAAACTTCTTTGTGATCTATGAGTTCCTCTCACCGAGTTACAGCTCAGTTCTCTGGAAGCAGTTTAATAACACTCTTTTCGTGGAATCTACAAAGTGAGATTTGGGAGCCCATAGAGGCCCAAGGTGAAAAGGAAATATCCTCAGATAATAACTAGAGAGAAGTTTACTGAGAGATTGCTTTCTGATGTGTGACTTCAACACACAGATTTCCACTCTTCCCTTCTTGAAACAGTTTGCTAACTCTGTTATCTTGTGTTCTGCAAAGTGATATTTGGGAGTTCATTGAGGGCCTTGGTGAAAAAGGAAATATCCTAATATGAAAACTGGAAAGAAGCCCTCTGAGAAACTGCCTTGCAATGTTTGAATGCAACTCACAGAGTTACACCTTTCTCTTCAGTGTTCAGTTTGCTGACAAAGTTTTCTGGAAATCTGCAATGGGATTCTTCTGAACCCAATGAAGCTTGCTGTGACAAAGGAAACATCCTCAGATGAAAACTAGAAAGAAGCTTTCTTAGAAACTTCTTGCTGATGTGTGAATTCATCTCACGGGGTTACACTAATGTTTCCTGCAACAGTCCATTATCACTGTTTTTGAGGAACCTGAGAAGGAATACTTTGGATCGCATAGAGGCCTACGCTGAAAAATAAAATATCGTCAGTTCAAAACGTGAAATAAGTTTTCTGAGAAACTTCTTAGTGATCTGTGAATTCCTCTCACAAAGTTACAGCTTAGTTCTCAGGAACCAGATTGCTAACACTCCTTTCCTGGAATCTGCAAAGTGAGATTTGGGAGCCCATAGGGGACCCTGGTGAAAAAAGATGATCCTCAGATAATAACTAGAGAGAAGCTTTCTGAGAGATTGCTTTCTGATGTGTGACTTCATCACACAGAGTTCCACTCATCCCTTCTTGGGACAGTTTGCGATCTCTGTTATATTGTGTTCTGCAAACTGATATTTGGGTCCTTTTGAGGGCTTTGGTAAAAAGGAAATATCCTCAGATGAAAACTGGAAAGAAGGCTTCTGAGAAACTGCATTGTGATGTGTGAATCCAACTCACAGAGTTACACGTTTCTCTTCACTGTTCAGTTTGCGAACACAGTTTTCTAGAAATCTGCATTGGGACACTATAGAACGCAATGAAGCTTAAGGGTGAAAAAGGAAATACCCTCAGATGAAAACTAGAAAGAAGCTTTCCTAGAAAATTCTTTGTGATGTGTGTATTCATCTCACAGAGTTACACTTTTGTTTGCTGCCACAGTCCATTATCACTGTTTTTTAGTAACCAGAGAAGGAATTGTTTGGATCGCATTGTGCCCTACGCTGATAAAGGAAATATCATCAGTTCAAAACGTGAAAGAAGCTTTCTGAGAAACTTCTTTGTGGTATGTGAATTCCTCTCACAGAGTTACAGCTTAGTTCTCAGGAAGCAGTTTGCTAACCCTCTTTTCGTGGAATCTGCAAAGTGAGATTTGGGAGCCCTTAGGGGCCCATGGTGAAAAAGGAAATATCCTCAGATAATAACTAGAGTGAAGCTTTCTGAGAGATTGCTTTCCAATGTGTGACTTAATCACACAGAGTTCCACACTTCCCTTCTTGGAACAGTTTGCCAACTCTGTTATCTTGTGTTCTGCAAAGTGATATTATGGAGCTCATTGAAGGCTATGGTGAAAAAGGAAATATCCTCAGATGAAAACTGGAATGAAGCCTTCTGAAAAACTGCATTGCGATGTGTGAATGCAACTCACAGAGTTACACCTTTCTCTTCAGTGTTCAGGGTGCTAACACAGTTTTCTGGAAATCTGATATGGGATACTTCTGAATGCAATGAAGCTTACGGTGACAGAGGAAATATCCTCAGATGAAAACTAGAAAGACGCCTTCCTAGAAATTTCTTGGTGATGTGAGAATTCATCTCACAGAGTTACACTTATGTTTCCTGCAACAGTCCATTATCACTGCTTTTGAGGAACCAGAGAGGGTTTGTTTGGATCGCATTGAGGCCTACGCTGATAAAGGAAATATCATCAGTTCAAAACGTGAAAGAAGCTTTCTGAGAAACTACTTTGTGCTCTGTGAATTCCTCTCACGGTGCTACAGCATAGTTCTCAGGAAGCAGTTTGCTAACATGCTTTTCGTGGAATCTGCAAAGTGAGATTTGGGAGGCCATAGGGGCCCATGGTGAAAAAGGAAATATCCTCAGATAATAACTACAGAGAAGCTTTCCAAGAGATTGCTTTCTTGTGTGACTTCATCACAGAGAGTTCCACCCTTCCCTTCTTGGAACAGTTTGCTAACTCTGTTATCTTGGGTGTTGCTAAGTGATATTTGGAAGCTCATTGAGGCCTATGGTGAAAAACGAAATATCCTCACATGAGAATTGGAAAGAAGCCTTCTGAGAAACTACATTACGTTGTGTGAATGCAACTCACAGAGTTACACGTTTCTCTTCAGTGTTCAGATTGCTGACACAGTGTTCTGGAAATATGCAATGGGATACTTCTGAACGCAATGAAGCTTATGGTGACAAAGGAAACATCCTCAGATGAAAATTAGAAAGAAGTTTTCTTAGAAATTTATTGGTGATGTGTGAATTCAACTCACAGAGTTACACTTATGTTTCCTGCAACAGTCCATTATCAATGTTTTTGAGGAATCTGTGAAGGACTTCTTTGGATCGTATTGAGGCCTACGCTGATAAATGAAATATCATCAATTCAAAACGTGAAAAAAGCTTTCTGAGAATTTTATTTGTGATCTGTGAATTCCTCTCACAGAGTTACGGCTTAGTTCTCAGGCAGCAGTTTGCTAACACTCTTTTCGTGGAATCTGCAATGTAAGATTTGGAAGCCCATAGGTGTCCATGGTGAAAAACGAAATATCCTCAGATAATAACTAGAGAGAAGCTTTGTGAGAGATTGCTTTCTGATGAGTGATTTCATCACACAGAGTTCCACCCTTCCCTTCTTGGAACAGTTTGCTAACTCTGTTATCTTGTGTTCTGCAAAGGGATATTTGGGAGCTCATTGAGGGCTATGATGAAAAAGGAAACATCCTCAGATGAAAACTTGAAAGAAGCCTTCTGAGAAACTGCATTGCAATGAGTGAATGCAACTCACAGAGTTACACCTTTCTCTTCACTGTGCTAACACAGATTTCTGGAAATCTGGAATGGGATACATCTGAACGCAACGAAGCTTACGGTGACAAAGGAAATATCCTCAGATGAAAACTAGAAAGTAACTTTCCTAGAAACTTAATGGTGATGTGTGATTTCATCTCACAGAGTTACACTTATATTTCCTGCAACAGTCGGCGATCAATGTTTTTGAGGAACCTGAGAAGGAATAATTGGGATCACATTGAGGCCTACACTGAAAAATAAAAAATCGTCAGTTCAAAACGTGAAAGAAGTTTTCTGAGAAACTTCTTTGTGATCTGTGAATTCCTCTCACAGAGTTACAGTTTATTTCTCAGGAAGCAGTTTGACAACACTCTTTTCGTGGAATCTGCAAAGTGAGATTTGGGAGCCCATAGGGGCCCATGGTGGAAAAGGAAATATCCTCAGTTGAAAATTAGAGAGAAGCTTTCCTAGAAACTTCTTGGTGATGTGTGAATTCATCTCACAGAGTTACATTTATCTTTCCTGCAACAGTCCATTATCATTGTTTTTGAGGAACCGGAGAAGAAATTCTTTGGATCGCATTGAGGCCTACGCTGATAAAGGAAATATCATCAGTTCAAAATGTGAAAGAAACTTTCTGAGAAACTTCTTTGTGATCTGTGAATTCCGCTCACAGTGTTACAGCTTAGTTCCGAGGAAGAAGTTTGCTAACGCTCATTTCGTGGAATCTGCAAAGTGAAATTTGGGAGCCCATAGGGACTCATGGTGAAAAAGGAAATATCCTCAGATAAAAACTAGAGAGAAGCTTTCAGAGAGATTGCTTTCTGATGTGTGACTTCATCACACAGAGTTCCACTCTTCCCTTCTTGGAATAGTTTGCTCACTCTGTTGTGTTGGGTTCTGCAAAGTGATATTTGGGAGCTCATTGAGGGCTATGGTGAAAAAGGAAATATCCTCAGATGAAAACTGGAGAGAAGCCTTATGAGAAACTGCATTGCGATGTGTGAAAGCAACTCACAGACTTTCTCATTTCTCTTCATTGTTCAGTGTGCTAACACAGTTTTCTAGAAATCTGCAATGAGATACTTCTGAAGGCAATGAGGCTTACGGTGACAAAGGAAATATCCTCAGTTGAAAACTAGAAAGAGCTTTCTTAGAAATTTCTCGGTGATGTGTGAGTTCTTCTCAGAGAGTTACACTTATGTTTCGTGCAACAGTCCTTTATCAGTGTTTTTGAGGAAGCTTAGAAGGACTTCTTTGGATCGCATTGAGGCCTACGCTGATAAAGGAAATATCATCACTTCAAAACGTGAAAGAAGCTTTCCGAGAAACTTCTTTGTGATCTGTGAATTCCTCTCACAGAGTTACAGCTTAGTTCTCAGGAAACAGTTTGCTAACACTCTTTTCGTGGAATCTGCAATGTGAGAATTGGGAGCCCATAGGGGCTCATGGTGAAAAAGGAAATATCCTCAGATAACAACTTGAGGGAAGCTTTCTGAGAGGTTTCTTTCTGATGTGAGAATTCATCACACAGAGTTCCATCCTTCCCCTATTCAAAAGTCTGCTAACTGTTATCTTGTGTTCTGCAAAGTGTTATTTTGGAGCTCATTGAGGGCTATGGTGAAAAAGGAAATATCCTCAGATGAAAACTGGAAAGAAGCCTTCTTTGAAACTGCATTGCGATGTGTGAATGCAACTCACAGACTTACACCTTCTCTTCAGTGTTCAGTGTGGTAACTCAGTTTTCTGGAAATCTGCAATGGGATACTTCTGAACGCAAAGAAGCTTGCGGTGACAAAGGAAATATCCTCAGATGCAAACTAGAAAGAAGTTTTCCTAGAAATTTCTTGGTGATGTGTGAATTCACCTCACAGAGTTACACTTATGTTTCCTGCAACAGTCCATTACCACTCTTTTTGAGGAACCTGGGAAGCACTTCTTCGGATCGCATTCAGGCCTTCGCTGATGAAGGAAATATCATCAGTTCAAAACGTGGAAGAAGTTTTCTGAGAAACTTTTTTGTGGTCTGTGAATTTCTCCCACAAAGTTAGAGCTTAGTTCTCAGGAAGCAGTTTCCTGACACGCTTTTCGTGGATTCTGCAAAGTGAGAGTTTGGAGCCCATAGGGGCCCATGGTGAAAAGGGAAATATCCTCAGATTATAACTAGAGTGAAGCTTTCTGAGAGATTGCTTTCTGATGTGTGGCTTCATTACACAGAGTTCCACCCTTACTTTCATGGAACAGTTTGCTAACTCTCTTATCTTGTGTTCTGCAAGGTGATATTTGGGAGCTCATTGAGGACTATGGTGAAAAAGGAAATTTCCTCAGATGAAAACTGGAAAGCAGCCTTCTGAGAAACTGCATTGCGATGTGTGAATTCAATTCACAGAGTTACACTTTTCTCTTCAGTGTTCAGTGTGCTAACCCAGTTTTCTGGAAATCTGCATTGGGATACTTCTGAACGCAATGAAGCTTACGGTGACAAAGGAAATATCCTGAGTTGAAAACTAGAAAGAAGCTTTCCTAGAAACATCTTGGTAATGTGTGAATTCATCTCAGAGAGTTATATTTATGTTTCCTGCAAAAGTCCATTATCACTGTTTTTGGGAACCTGAGACAGACCTCTTTGGATCGCATTGAGGCCTACGCTGAAAAAGGAAATATCATCAGTTCGAAACGTGAAAGAAGCTTTCTGAGAAACTTCTTTGTGATCTGTGAATTCCTCTCACAGAGTTACAGCTTAGTTCTCAGAAGCAGTTTGCTAACACTCTTTTCGTGGAATCTGCAAAATGAGATTTGGGAGACCATAGGGGCCCATGGTGAAAAAGGAAATATCCTCAGATAATAACTACAGAGAAGCTTTCTGAGAGATTGCTTTCTGATGTGTGACTTCATCACAAAGAGTGCCACCCTTCCCTTCTTGGAACAGTTGCTAACTCTGTTATCTTGTCTTCTGCAACGTGATATTTTGGAGCTCATTGAGGTCTAGGGTGAAAAAGGAAATATCCTCAGATGAAAACTGGAAAGAAGCCTTCTGTGAAACTGCATTGCTAGGTGTGAATGCAACTCACAGAGTTACATCTTTCTCTTCAGTGTTCAGTGTGCTAACACAGTTTTCTGGAAATCTGCAATGGAATACTTCTGAACGCAATTAAGCTTACCGTGACAAAAGAATTATCCGCAGATAAAAACTAGAAAGAAGCGTTCCTAAAATCTTCTTGGTGACGTGTGAATTAATCTCACAGAGTTATACTTTTGTTTCCTGCAACAGTACATTATCAATGTTTTTGAGGATGTAAGAAGGACTTCTGTGGATCACATTGAGGCCTATGCTGATAAAGGAAATATCATCAGTTCAAAACGTAAAAGAAGCTTTCTGAGAAACTTCTTTATGATCTGTGAATTCCTATCACAGAGTTACAGCTTAGTTCTCAGGAAGCAGTTTGCTAACACTCTTTTCGTGGAATCTGCAAAGTGAGATGTGGGAGCACATAGGGGCCAATGGTGAAAAAGGAAATATCCTCATATAAAAATAGAGAGAAGCTTTCTGAGAGATTGCTTTCTGATGTGTGACTTCATCACACAGATTTGCACCCTTCCCTTCTTGGAACAGTTTGCTAACTCTGTTATCTTGTGTCCTGCAAACTGATATTTGGGAGCTCATTTAGGGCTATGGTGAAAAAGGAAATAATCTCAGATGAAAACTGTAAAGAAGCCTGCTGAGAAACTGCATTGCAATGTGTGAATGTAACTCACAGAGTTACACCTTTCTCTTCAGTGGTCAGTGAGCTAACACAGTTTTCCGGAAATCTGCAATGAGACACTTCTGAACGCTATGAATATTAGAGTGACAAAGGAAATATCCTCAGATGAAAACTCGAAAGAAGCTTTCCTAGAAATTTCTTGGTGACGTGAATTCATCTCACAGAGTTACACTTATGTTTCCTGCAACAGTCCATTAACACTGTTTTTGAGGAAACTGAGAAGGACTTCTTTTGACCGCATTGAGGCCTAGCTGATAAAGGAAATATCATCAGTGCAAAACGTGAAAGAAGCTTTCTGAGAAACCTCTTTGTGATCTGTGAATTCCTCTCACAGAGTTACAGCTTAGTCCTCAGGAAGCAGTTTGCTAACACTCCTTTCGTGGAATCTGCAAAGTGTGATTAGGGAGCCCATAAGGGCCCATGGTGAAAAAGGAAATATCCTCAGATAATAACTAGAGAGAAGCTTTCTGAGAGATTGCTTTCTGATGTGTGACTTCATCACACAGAGTTCCACCCTTCCCTTCTTGGAACACTTTGCTATCTCTGTTATCTTGTGTTCTGCAAAGTGATATTTGGGAGCTCATTGAGGGCTATCTGAAAAAGGAAATATCCTCAGATGAAAACTGGAAAGAAGCCTTTTGTGAAACTGCATTGCGATGTGTGAATGCAACTCACAAGTTACACCGTTTCTCTTCAGTGTTCAGTGTGCTAACACAGTTTTCTGGAAATCTGCAATGGGATACATCAGAACGCAATGAAGCTTGCGGTGACAAAGGAAATATCCTCAGTTGAAAACTAGAAAGAAGCTTTCCTAGAAACTTCTTGGTGATGTGTGAATTAACCTCACAGAGTTACACTTATGTTTCCTGCAACAATCCATTATCACTGTTTTGAGGAACCTGTGAAGGAATACTTTGGATCACATTGAGCCGACGCTGATAAATAAAATATCATCAGTTCAAAACGTGAAAAAAGCTAGCTGAGAAACTTCTTTGTGATCTGTGAATTCCACTCACAGAGTTACAGCTTAGTTCTCAGGATGCAGTTTGCTAACACTGTTTTCGTGGACTCTACATAGTGAGATTTGGGATCCCATAGTTGCCCATGGTGAAAATGGATATATCCTCAGATAATAACTAGAGAGAAGCTTTCTGAGAGATTGCTTTCTGATGTGTGACTTCATCACACAGAGTTCCACCCTTCCCTTCTTGGAACAGTTTGCTAACTCTGTTATCTTGTGTCCTGCAAAGTGATAATTAGGAGCTCATTGAGGGCGATGGTGAAAAAGGAAATATCCTCAGATGAAAATGGCAAGAAGCCTTCAGAGAAACTGCATTGCGATGTGTGAATGCAACTCACAGAGTTACACCTTCCTCTTCAGTGTTCAGTGTGCTAACACAGTTTTCTGGAAATCTGTAGTGGGATACTTCTGAACGCAATGAAGCATACGGTGACAAGGGAAATATCCTCAGATGCAAACTAGAGAGAAGTTTTCCTAGAAACTTCTAAGTGATGTGTGAATTCACCTCAGAGAGTTACACTTTTGTTTCCTGCAACAGTCCATTACCACACTTTTTGAGGAACCTGGGAAGCACTTCTTCGGATCGCATTCAGGCCTACGCTGATGAAGGAAATATCATCAGTTCAAAACGTGGAAGAAGTTTTCTGAGAAACTTCTTTGTGGTCTGTGAATTTCTCCCACAATGTTAGAGCTTAGTTCTCAGGAAGCAGTTTGCTGACACGTTTTTCGTGGATTCTGCAAAGTGAGAGTTTGGAGCCCATAGGGGCCCATGGTGAAAAGGGAAATATCCTCAGATTATAACTAGAGTGAAGCATTCAGAGAGATTGCTTTCTGATGTGTGACTTCATAACACAGAGTTCCACCCTTACTTTCATGGAACAGTTTGCTAACTCTCTTATCTTGTGTTCTGCAAGGTGATATTTGGGAGCTCATTGAGGACTATGGTGAAAAAGGAAATTTCCTCAGATGAAAACTGAAAAGTAGCCTTCTGAGAAACTGCATTATGATGTGTGAATTCAATTCACAGAGTTACACTTTTCTCTTCAGTGTTCAGTGTGCTAAACCAGTTTTCTGGAAATCTGCAATGGGATACTTCTGAACGCAATGAAGCTTACGTTGACAAAGGAAATATACTCAGATAAAACTAGAAAGAAGCTTTCCTAGAAACTTCTTGGTGATGTGTGAATTAATCTCACAGAGTTACACTTATGTTTCCTGCAACAGTCCATTATCACTGTTTTTGAGGAACCTGGGAAGGACTTCTTGGATCACATTGAGGCCTACGCTGATAAAGGAAATATCATCAGTTCAAACGTGAAAGAAGCTTTCTGAGAAACTTCTTTGTGATCTGTGAATTCCTCTCACAGAGTTACAGCTTAGTTCTCAGAAGCAGTTTGCTAACACTCTTTTCGTGGAATCTGCAAAATGAGATTTGGGAGCCCATAGGGGCCCATGGTGAAAAAGGGAATATCCTCACATAAAACTAGAGAGAAGCTTTCTGAGAGATTGCCCTCTGATGTGTGACTTCATCACACAGACTTCCACCCTTCCCTTCTAGGAACAGTTGCTAACTCTGTTATCTTGTGTTCTGCAACGTGATATTTTGGAGCTCATTGAGGTCCATGGTGAAAAAGGAAATACCCTCAGATGAAAAGTGGAAAGAAGCCTTCTGAGAAACTGCATTGCGATGTGTGAATGCAACTCATAGAGTTACACCTTTCTCTTCAGAGTTCTGTGTGCTAACACAGTTTTCTCGAAATCTGCAATGGGATACTTCTGAACGCAATGAAGCTTACGGTGAGAAAGGAAATATCCTCAGTTGAAAACTAGAAAGAAGATTTCCTAGAAACTTCTTGATGATGTGTGAATTCATCTCACAGAGTTACACTTATGTTTCCTGAAACACTCCATTATCACTGTTTTTGAGGAAGCTGAGAAGGACTTCTTTGGATCGCATTGAGGCCTACGCTGATAAAGGAGATATCATCAGTTCAAAACGTGAAAGAAGCTTTCTGAGAATCTTCTTTGTGATCTGTGAATTCCTCTCAACGAGTTACAGCTTAGTTCTCAGGAAGCAGTTTGCTAACACTCTTTAAGTGGAACCTGCAAAGTAGATTTGGGATCCCATAGTTGCCCAAGCTGAAAATGGATCTATCCTCAAATAATAACTAGAGAGAAGCGTTCTGAGAGATTGCTTTCTGATGTGTGACTCATCACACAGATTTGCACCCTTCCCTTCTTGGAACAGTTTGCTAACTCTGTTATCTTGTGTCCTGCAAACTGATATTTGGGAGCTCATTTAGGGCTATGGTGAAAAAGGAAATAATCTCAGATGAAAACTGGAAAGAAGCCTGCTGAGAAACTGCATTGCGATGTGTGAATGTAACTCACAGAGTTACACCTTTCTCTTCAGTGGTCAGTGAGCTAACACAGTTTTCTGGAAATCTGCAATGAGACACTTCTGAACGCTACGAATATTAGAGTGCCAAAGGAAATATCCTCAGATGAAAACTCGAAAGAAGCTTTCCTAGAAAAATTCTGGTGACGTGAATTATCTCACAGAGTTACACTTATGTTTCCTGAAACAGTCCATAACACGTTTTTGAGAGGAAACTGAGAAGGACTTCTTTTGACCGCATTGAGGCCTAGCTGATAAAGGAAATATCATCAGTGCAAAACGTGAAAGAAGCTTTCTGAGAAACCTCTTTGTGATGTGTGAA
>NC_044559.1:15100356-15155403 GCF_007565055.1 Rhinopithecus roxellana
TTATCAGCATAGGCCTCAAGTGATCCAAAGTATCCGTTCTCAGATCCTCAAAGACAGTGTTAATGGACTGCTCCACGAAACATAAGTGTAACTCTGTGAGATGAATTCACATCACCAAGAAGTTTCTAAGAAAGCTTCTTTCTAGTTTTCAACAAGGGCTATTTCCTTTGTCTCCCTAAAGTTCATTGCGCTATGAAGTATCTAATTGCAGATTTCCAGAAAACTGTGTTAAAAAACTGATCACTGAGAGAAAGGTGTAACTCTGTGAGTTGCATTCACACATGGCAATGTAGTTTCTCAGAAAGCTTCTCTTTAGTTATTATGTGAGGATATTTCCTTTTTCACCAAGCCCTCAAAGAGCTCCCACATAAGCTTTGCAGAATCCACGACAAAAGTGTTAGCAAACTGTTAAAAGCAGGGAAGGGTGGAACTCTGTGTGATGAAGCCGCATATCAGAAAGGAATCTCTCAGAAAGCCTCTCTAGTAATTAGGTGAGGATATTTCCTTCTTTACCTGGGCCCCTATGGGCTCCCAAATATCACTTTACAGATTCCACGAAAAGAGTGTTAGCAATCTGCTTCCTGAAGTCTAAGTTATAAGTCTGTGAGATGAACTCACAGATCAGAAAGAAGTTTCTCAGAAAGCTTTCTCACGTTTTGAGCGGATGAAATTTCCTTTATCAGCGTAGGCCTCAATGCGATCCAAAGAATCCGTTCTCAGATTCCTCAAAGACAGTGTTAATGGAGTGCTCCACGAAACATAAGTGAAACTCTGTGAGATGAATTCACACATCACCAAGAAGCTTCTACGAAAGCTTCTTTCTAGTTTTATCTGTGGATATTTCCTTTGTCACCATAAGGTTCATTGCGCTATGAAGTATCTAATTGCAGATTTCCAGAAAACTGTGTTAACAAACTTATCACTGAAGAGAAACGTGTAACTCTGTGAGTTGCATTCACACATGGCAATGCAGTTTCTCAGAAAGCTTCTCTTTAGTTATTATGTGAGGATATTTCCTTTTTCACCATAGCCCTCAATGAGTTCCAAAATATACCTTTACAGAATCCACGACAACAGTGTTAGCAAACTGTTCCAAAAAGGGAATGGGGGAACTCTGTGTGATGAAGCCGCACATCACAAAGGAATCGCTCAGAAAGCTTCTCTCTATTTATTATGTGAGGATATTTCCTTTTTCACCATAGCCCTCAATGAGCTCCCAAATATACCTTTGCAGAAACCATGACAAGAATGGTAGCAAACGGTTCTAAGAAGGGAATCCTGGAACTCTGTGTGATGAAGCCACAGATCAGAAAGGAATCTCTCAGCAATCTTCTCTCCAGTAATTTTGTGAGGATATTTTCTTTTTCACCATGGGCCCCTATGGGCTCCCAAATATCACTTTACATGTTCCACGAAAAGAGTGTTAGCAAACTGCTTCCTGAAGTCTAAGTTATAAGTCAGTGAGATGAACTCACAGATCAGAAAGAAGTTTATCACAAAGCTTCCTTCACGTTTTGAACGGATGGAATTTCCGTTATCAGCATAGGCCTCAATGTGATCCAAATAAGTCGTTCTCAGACTCCTCAAAGGCAGTGTTAATGGACTGCTCCACAAAACATAAGTGTAACTCTGTAAGATGAATTCACACATCACCAAGAAGTTTCTAAGAAAGCTTCTTTCTAGTTTTCATCTGTGGATATTTCCTTTGTCACCGTAAGGTTCATTGCGCTATGAAGTATCTAATTGCAGATTTACAGAAAACTGTGTTAACAAACTGATCACTGAGGAGAAACGTGCAACTCTGTGAGTTGCATTCACACATGGCAATGCAGTTTCTCAGAAAGCTTCTCTTTAGTTATTATGTGAGGATATTTCCTTTTTCACCATTGCCCTCAATCAGCTCCCAAATATACCTTTGCAGAATCCACGACAACAGTGTTAGCAAACTGTTCCAAGAAGGGAAGGGGGTAACTCTGTGTGATGAAGCCACACATCAGAAAGGAATCTCTCAGAAAGCTTCTCTCTAGTTATTAGGTGAGGATATTTCCTTTTTCACCATGGGCCACTAGGGGATCCCAAATATCACTTTACAGATTCCACGAAAAGAGTGTTAGCAAACTGCTTCCTGAAGCCTAAGTTATAAGTCGGTGAGATGAACTCACAGATCAGAAAGACGTTTCTCAGAAACCTTCTTTCACGTTTTGAACGGATGAAATTTCCTTTATCATCGTAGGCCTCAATGCGATCCAAAGAAGCCGTTCTCAGATTCCTCAAAGACAGTGTTAAAGGACTGCTCCACGAAACATAAGTGTAACTCTGTGAGATGAATTCACACATCACCAAGAAGTTTCTAAGAAAGCTTCTTTCTAGTTTTCATCTGTGGATATTTCCTTTGTCACCGTAAGGTTCATTGCGCTATGAAGTATCTAATTGCAGATTTCCAGAAAACTGTGTTAACACACTGATCACTAAAGAGAAACGTGTAACTCTGTGAGTTGCATTCACATATGGCAATGCAGTTTCTCAGAATGCTTCTCTTCAGTTAGTATGTGAGGATATTTCTTTTTCACCGTAGCCCTCAATGAGCTCCCAAATATACCTTTGCAGAATCCACGACAACAGTGTTAACAAACTGTTCCAAGAAGGAAAGGGTGGAACTCTGTGTGATGAAGCCACACATCAGAAAGGAATCTCTCAGAAAGCTTCTCTCTAGTTATTAGATGAGGATATTTCCTTTTTCACCATGGGCCCCTATGGGCTCCCAAATATCACTTTACAAATTCCACGAAAAGAGTGTTAGCAAACTGCTTCCTGAAGTCTAAGTTATAAGTCTGTGAGATGAACTCACAGATCAGAAAGACGTTTCTCAGAAAGCTTCTTTCACGTTTTGAACGGATGGAATTTCCTTTATCAGCATAGGCCTCAAAGTGATCCAAAGTATCCGTTCTCAGATCCTCAAAGACAGTGTTAATGGACTGCTCCACGAAACATAAGTGTAACTCTGTGAGATGAATTCACACATCACCAAGAAGTTTCTAAGAAAGCTTCTTTCTAGTTTTCAACAAGGGCTATTTCCTTTGTCTCCCTAAAGTTCATTGCGCTATGAAGTATCTAATTGCAGATTTCCAGAAAACTGTGTTAAAAAACTGATCACTGAGGAGAAAGGTGTAACTCTGTGAGTTGCATTCACACATGGCAATGTAGTTTCTCAGAAAGCTTCTCTTTAGTTATTATGTGAGGATATTTCCTTTTTCACCATAGCCCTCAAAGAGCTCCCACATATAGCTTTGCAGAATCCACGACAAAAGTGTTAGCAAACTGTTAAAAGCAGGGAAGGGTGGAACTCTGTGTGATGAAGCCGCATATCAGAAAGGAATCTCTCAGAAAGCCTCTCTCTAGTAATTAGGTGAGGATATTTCCTTTTTACCTTGGGCCCCTATGGGCTCCCAAATATCACTTTACAGATTCCACGAAAAGAGTGTTAGCAATCTGCTTCCTGAAGTCTAAGTTATAAGTCTGTGAGATGAACTCACAGATCAGAAAGAAGTTTCTCAGAAAGCTTTCTCACGTTTTGAGCGGATGAAATTTCCTTTATCAGCGTAGGCCTCAATGCGATCCAAAGAATCCGTTCTCAGATTCCTCAAAGACAGTGTTAATGGAGTGCTCCACGAAACATAAGTGAAACTCTGTGAGATGAATTCACACATCACCAAGAAGCTTCTACGAAAGCTTCTTTCTAGTTTTTATCTGTGGATATTTCCTTTGTCACCATAAGGTTCATTGCGCTATGAAGTATCTAATTGCAGATTTCCAGAAAACTGTGTTAACAAACTTATCACTGAAGAGAAACGTGTAACTCTGTGAGTTGCATTCACACATGGCAATGCAGTTTCTCAGAAAGCTTCTCTTTAGTTATTATGTGAGGATATTTCCTTTTTCACCATAGCCCTCAATGAGTTCCCAAATATACCTTTACAGAATCCACGACAACAGTGTTAGCAAACTGTTCCAAAAAGGGAATGGGGGAACTCTGTGTGATGAAGCCGCACATCACAAAGGAATCGCTCAGAAAGCTTCTCTCTATTTATTATGTGAGGATATTTCCTTTTTCACCATAGCCCTCAATGAGCTCCCAAATATACCTTTGCAGAAACCATGACAAGAATGGTAGCAAACGGTTCTAAGAAGGGAATCCTGGAACTCTGTGTGATGAAGCCACAGATCAGAAAGGAATCTCTCAGCAATCTTCTCTCCAGTAATTTTGTGAGGATATTTTCTTTTTCACCATGGGCCCCTATGGGCTCCCAAATATCACTTTACATGTTCCACGAAAAGAGTGTTAGCAAACTGCTTCCTGAAGTCTAAGTTATAAGTCAGTGAGATGAACTCACAGATCAGAAAGAAGTTTATCACAAAGCTTCCTTCACGTTTTGAACGGATGGAATTTCCGTTATCAGCATAGGCCTCAATGTGATCCAAATAAGTCGTTCTCAGACTCCTCAAAGGCAGTGTTAATTCACTGCTCCACGAAACATAAGTGTAACTCTGTGAGATGAATTCACACATCACCAAGAAGTTTCTACGAAAGCTTCTTTCTAGTTTTCATCTGTGGATATTTCCTCTGTCACCGTAAGGTTCATTGCTCTATGAAGTATCTAATTGCAGATTTCCAGAAAACTGTGTTAACAAACTGATCACTGAAGAGAAACGTGTAACTCTGTGAGTTGCATTCACACATGGCAATGCAGTTTCTCAGAAAGCTTCTCTTTAGTTATTATGTGAGGATATTTCCTTTTTCACCATAGCCCTCAATGAGCTCCCATTATACCTTTGCAGAATCCACCAAAAAAGTGTTAGCAAAATGTTCCAAGAAGGGAAGGGTGGAACTCTGTGTGATGAAGCCACACATCAGAAAGGAATCTCTCAGAAAGCTTCTCTCTAGTTATTAGGTGAGGATAATTCCTTTTTCACCATGGGCCCCTATGGGCTCCCAAATATCAATTTACAGATTCCATGAAAAGAGTTTTAGCAAACTGCTTCCTGAAGTCTAAGTTATAAGTCTGTGAGATGAACTCACAGATCAGAAAGACGTTTCTCAGAACGCTTCTTTCACGTTTTGAACGGATGAAATTTCCTTTATCAGCGTAGGGCTCAATGCGATCCAAAGAAGCCGTTCTTAGAGTCCTCAAAGACAGTGTTAATGGACTGCTCCAGGAAACATATGTGTAACTCGGTGAGATGAATTCACACATCACCAAGAAGTTTCTAAGAAAACTTCTTTCTAGTTTTCTTCTGTGGATATTTCCTTTGTCACCGTAAGGTGCATTGCCCTAGGAAGTATCTAATTGCCGATATCCAGAAAACTGTGTTACCAAACTGATCACTGAACAGAATCGTGTAACTCTGTGAGTTGCATTCACACATGGCAATGCAGTTTCTCAGAAAGCTTCTCTTTAGTTATTATGTGAGGATATTTCCTTTTTCACCATAGCCATCAATGAGCTCCCAAATATACCTTTACAGAATCCACGACAACAGTGTTAGCAAACTGTTCCAAGAAGGAAAGGGGGGAACTCTGTGCGATGCAGCCACACATCAGAAAGGAATCTCTCAGAAAGCTTCTCTCTAGTTATTATATGAGGATATTTCCTTTTTCACCATGGGCCCCTATGGGCTCCCAAATATCACTTTACAGGTTACACGAAAAGAGTGTTAGCAAACTGCTTCCTGAAGTCTAAGTTATAAGTCTGTGAGATGAACTCACAGATCAGAAAGAAGTTTATCACAAAGCTTCCTTCACGTTTTGAACGGATGAAATTTCCTTTATCAGCATAGGCCTCAATGCGATCCAAAGAAGCCGTTTTCAGATTCCTCAAAGACAGTGTTAATGGACTGCTCCACGAAACATAAGTGTAGCTCTGTGAGATGAATTCACACATTAACAAGAGGTTTCTAAGAAAGCTTCTTTCTAGTTTTCATCTGTGCATATTTCCTTTGTCACCGTCAGGTTCATTGCGCTATGAAGTATCTAATTGCAGATTACCAGAAAACTGTGTTAACAAACTGATCATTGAACAGAAACGTGTAACTCTGTGAGTTGCATTCACACATGGCAATGCAGTTTCTCAGAAAGCTTCTCTTTAGTTATTATGTGAGGATATTTCCTTTTTCACCATAGCCCTCAATGAGCTCCCGAATATACTTTGCAGAATCCATGACAACAGTGGTAGCAAACGGTTCTAAGAAGGGAAGGCTGGAACTCTGTGTGATGAAGCCACAGATCAGAAAGGAATCTCTCAGAAATCTTCTCTCTAGTTATTTTGTGAGGATATTTCCTTTTTCACCATGGGCCACTCAGGGCTCCCAAATATCACTTTACAGGTTCCACGAAAAGAGTTTTAGCAAACTCCTTCCTGAAATCTAAGTTATAAGTCTGTGAGATTAACTCACAGATCAGAAAGAAGTTTATCACAAAGCTTCCTTCACGTTTTGAACGGATGAAATTTCCTTTATCAGCATAGGCCTCAATGCGATCCAAAGAAGCCGTTCTCAGATTCCTCAAAGACAGTGTTAATTCACTGCTCCACGAAACATAAGTGTAACTCTGTGAGATGAATTCACACATCACCAAGAAGTTTCTACGAAAGCTTCTTTCTAGTTTTCATCTGTGGATATTTCCTCTGTCACCGTAAGGTTCATTGCTCTATGAAGTATCTAATTGCAGATTTCCAGAAAACTGTGTTAACAAACTGATCACTGAAGAGAAACGTGTAACTCTGTGAGTTGCATTCACACATGGTAATGCAGTTTCTCAGAAAGCTTCTCTTTAGTTATTATGTGAGGATATTTCCTTTTTCACCATTGCCCTCAATCAGCTCCCAAATATACCTTTGCAGAATCCACGACAACAGTGTTAGCAAACTGTTCCAAGAAGGGAAGGGGGTAACTCTGTGTGATGAAGCCACACATCAGAAAGGAATCTCTCAGAAAGCTTCTCTCTAGTTATTAGGTGAGGATATTTCCTTTTTCACCATGGGCCACTAGGGGATCCCAAATATCACTTTACAGATTCCACGAAAAGAGTGTTAGCAAACTGCTTCCTGAAGCCTAAGTTATAAGTCGGTGAGATGAACTCACAGATCAGAAAGACGTTTCTCAGAAAGCCTTCTTTCACGTTTTGAACGGATGAAATTTCCTTTATCATCGTAGGCCTCAATGCGATCCAAAGAAGCCATTCTCAGATTCCTCAAAGACAGTGTTAATGGACTGCTCCACGAAACATAAGTGTAACTCTGTGAGATGAATTCACACATCACCAAGAAGTTTCTAAGAAAGCTTCTTTCTAGTTTTCATCTGTGGATATTTCCTTTGTCACCGTAAGGTTCATTGCGCTATGAAGTATCTAATTGCAGATTTCCAGAAAACTGTGTTAACACACTGATCACTAAAGAGAAACGTGTAACTCTGTGAGTTGCATTCACATATGGCAATGCAGTTTCTCAGAATGCTTCTCTTCAGTTAGTATGTGAGGATATTTCTTTTTCACCGTAGCCCTCAATGAGCTCCCAAATATACCTTTGCAGAATCCACGACAACAGTGTTAACAAACTGTTCCAAGAAGGAAAGGGTGGAACTCTGTGTGATGAAGCCACACATCAGAAAGGAATCTCTCAGAAAGCTTCTCTCTAGTTATTAGATGAGGATATTTCCTTTTTCACCATGGGCCCCTATGGGCTCCCAAATATCACTTTACAAATTCCACGAAAAGAGTGTTAGCAAACTGCTTCCTGAAGTCTAAGTTATAAGTCTGTGAGATGAACTCACAGATCAGAAAGACGTTTCTCAGAAAGCTTCTTTCACGTTTTGAACGGATGGAATTTCCTTTATCAGCATAGGCCTCAAAGTGATCCAAAGTATCCGTTCTCAGATCCTCAAAGACAGTGTTAATGGACTGCTCCACGAAACATAAGTGTAACTCTGTGAGATGAATTCACACATCACCAAGAAGTTTCTAAGAAAGCTTCTTTCTAGTTTTCAACAAGGGCTATTTCCTTTGTCTCCCTAAAGTTCATTGCGCTATGAAGTATCTAATTGCAGATTTCCAGAAAACTGTGTTAAAAAACTGATCACTGAGGAGAAAGGTGTAACTCTGTGAGTTGCATTCACACATGGCAATGTAGTTTCTCAGAAAGCTTCTCTTTAGTTATTATGTGAGGATATTTCCTTTTTCACCATAGCCCTCAAAGAGCTCCCACATATAGCTTTGCAGAATCCACGACAAAAGTGTTAGCAAACTGTTAAAAGCAGGGAAGGGTGGAACTCTGTGTGATGAAGCCGCATATCAGAAAGGAATCTCTCAGAAAGCCTCTCTCTAGTAATTAGGTGAGGATATTTCCTTTTTTACCTTGGGCCCCTATGGGCTCCCAAATATCACTTTACAGATTCCACGAAAAGAGTGTTAGCAATCTGCTTCCTGAAGTCTAAGTTATAAGTCTGTGAGATGAACTCACAGATCAGAAAGAAGTTTCTCAGAAAGCTTTCTCACGTTTTGAGCGGATGAAATTTCCTTTATCAGCGTAGGCCTCAATGCGATCCAAAGAATCCGTTCTCAGATTCCTCAAAGACAGTGTTAATGGAGTGCTCCACGAAACATAAGTGAAACTCTGTGAGATGAATTCACACATCACCAAGAAGCTTCTACGAAAGCTTCTTTCTAGTTTTTATCTGTGGATATTTCCTTTGTCACCATAAGGTTCATTGCGCTATGAAGTATCTAATTGCAGATTTCCAGAAAACTGTGTTAACAAACTTATCACTGAAGAGAAACGTGTAACTCTGTGAGTTGCATTCACACATGGCAATGCAGTTT
Organism: Rhinopithecus roxellana; assembly: GCF_007565055.1. Taxonomy (NCBI): domain Eukaryota; kingdom Metazoa; phylum Chordata; class Mammalia; order Primates; family Cercopithecidae; genus Rhinopithecus; species Rhinopithecus roxellana. The sequence continues at coordinate 15,109,226 of NC_044559.1, forward strand.
CTCAGAAAGCTTCTCTTTAGTTATTATGTGAGGATATTTCCTTTTTCACCATAGCCCTCAATGAGTTCCCAAATATACCTTTACAGAATCCACGACAACAGTGTTAGCAAACTGTTCCAAAAAGGGAATGGGGGAACTCTGTGTGATGAAGCCGCACATCACAAAGGAATCGCTCAGAAAGCTTCTCTCTATTTATTATGTGAGGATATTTCCTTTTTCACCATAGCCCTCAATGAGCTCCCAAAATTTATACCTGTGGAGAAACCAGACAGAATGGTAGGCAAAACGGTTCTAAGAAGGGAATCCTGGAACTTGTGTGATGAAGCCACAGATCAGAAAGAATCTTCTCAATCTTCTCTCAGTAATTTGTGAGGATTTTTCTTTTTCACCAATGGGACCCTATGGCTCCCAAATATCTTTTTTACTTTACAGTCCACGAAAAGAGTGTTAGCAAACTGCTTATGAAGTCTAAGTAAAGTCAGTGAGATGAAATCACAGATCAGAAAAGAAGTTTTATCCCAAGCTTCCTTCACGTTTTGATACGGATGGATTTCCGTTTCAGCATAGGCCTCATGGGATCCAATAAGTCGTTCTCCAGATCTCAAAGGCAGTGTTAATTTCACTGCTCCCCGAAATCATAAGTGTAACTCTGTGAGAATGAATTCACACATCACCAAGAAGTTTCTACGAAGCTTCTTTCTAGTTTCATCTGTGGATATTTCCTCTGTCACCGTAAGGTTCATTGCTCTATGAAGTATCGAATTGCAGATTTCCAGAAAACTGTGTTAACAAACTGATCACTGAAGAGAAACGTGTAACTCTGTGAGTTGCATTCACACATGGCAATGCAGTTTCTCAGAAAGCTTCTCTTTAGTTATTATGTGAGGATATTTCCTTTTTCACCATAGCCCTCAATGAGCTCCCAAATATACCTTTGCAGAATCCACGACAACAGTGTTAGCAAACTGTTCCAAGAAGGGAAGGGTGGAACTCTGTGTGATGAAGCCACACATCAGAAAGGAATCTCTCAGAAAGCTTCTCTCTAGTTATTAGGTGAGGATAATTCCTTTTTCACCATGGGCCCCTATGGGCTCCCAAATATCAATTTACAGATTCCATGAAAAGAGTTTTAGCAAACTGCTTCCTGAAGTCTAAGTTATAAGTCTGTGAGATGAACTCACAGATCAGAAAGACGTTTCTCAGAACGCTTCTTTCACGTTTTGAACGGATGAAATTTCCTTTATCAGCGTAGGGCCTCAATGCGATCCAAAGAAGCCGTTCTTAGAGTCCTCAAAGACAGTGTTAATGGACTGCTCCAGGAAACATATGTGTAACTCGGTGAGATGAATTCACACATCACCAAGAAGTTTCTAAGAAAACTTCTTTCTAGTTTTCATCTGTGGATATTTCCTTTGTCACCGTAAGGTGCATTGCCCTAGGAAGTATCTAATTGCAGATATCCAGAAAACTGTGTTACCAAACTGATCACTGAACAGAATCGTGTAACTCTGTGAGTTGCATTCACACATGGCAATGCAGTTTCTCAGAAAGCTTCTCTTTAGTTATTATGTGAGGATATTTCCTTTTTCACCATAGCCATCAATGAGCTCCCAAATATACCTTTACAGAATCCACGACAACAGTGTTAGCAAACTGTTCCAAGAAGGAAAGGGGGGAACTCTGTGCGATGCAGCCACACATCAGAAAGGAATCTCTCAGAAAGCTTCTCTCTAGTTATTATATGAGGATATTTCCTTTTTCACCATGGGCCCCTATGGGTTCCCAAATATCACTTTACATATTCCTCGAAAAGAGTGTTAGCAAACTGCTTCCTGAAGTCTAAGTTATAAGTCTGTGAGATGAACTCACAGATCAGAAAGAAGTTTATCACAAAGCTTCCTTCACGTTTTGAACGGATGAAATTTCCTTTATCAGCATAGGCCTCAATGCGATCCAAAGAAGCCGTTCTCAGATTCCTCAAAGACAGTGTTAATGGACTGCTCCACGAAACATAAGTGTAACTCTGTGAGATGAATTCACACATCACCAAGAAGTTTCTAAGAAAGCTTCTTTCTAGTTTTCATCTGTGGATATTTCCTTTGTCACCGTAAGGTTCATTGCGCTATGAAGTATCTAATTGCAGATTACCAGAAAACTGTGTTAACAAACTGATCACTGAACAGAAACGTGTAACTCTGTGAGTTGCATTCACACATGCCAATGCAGTTTCTCAGAAAGCTTCTCTTTAGTTATTATGTGAGGATATTTCCTTTTTCACCATAGCCCTCAATGAGCTCCCAAATATACCTTTGCAGAATCCACGACAACAGTGTTAGCAAACTGTTCTAAGAAGGGAAGGGTGGAACTCTGTGTGATGAAGCCACACATCAGAAAGGAATCTCTCAGAAAGCTTCTCTCTAGTTATTATGTGAGGATATTTCCTTTTTCACCATGGGCCCCTATGGGCTCCCAAATATCACTTTACAGATTCCACGAAAAGAGTGTTAGCAAACTGCTTCCTGAAGTCTAAGTTATAAGTCTGTGAGATGAACTCACAGATCAGAAAGAAGTTTATCACAAAGCTTCCTTCACGTTTTGAACGGATGAAATTTCCTTTATCAGCATAGGCCTCAATGCGATCCAAAGAAGCCGTTCTCAGATTCCTCAAAGACAGTGTTAATGGACTGCTCCACGAAACATAAGTGTAACTCTGTGAGATGAATTCACACATCACCAAGAAGTTTCTACGAAAGCTTCTTTCTAGTTTTCATCTGTGGATATTTCCTTTGTCACCGTAAGGTTCATTGCTCTATGAAGTATCTAATTGCAGATTTCCAGAAAACTGTGTTAACAAACTGATCACTGAAGAGAAACGTGTAACTCTGTGAGTTGCATTCACACATGGCAATGCAGTTTCTCAGAAAGCTTCTCTTTAGTTATTATGTGAGGATATTTCCTTTTTCACCATAGCCCTCAATGAGCTCCCAAATATACCTTTGCAGAATCCACGACAACAGTGTTAGCAAACTGTTCCAAGAAGGGAAGGGGGGAACTCTGTGTGATGAAGCCACACATCAGAAAGGAATCTCTCAGAAAGCTTCTCTCTAGTTATTAGGTGAGGATATTTCCTTTTTCACCATGGGCCACTATGGGCTCCCAAATATCACTTTACAGATTCCACGAAAAGAGTGTTAGCAAACTGCTTCCTGAAGTCTAAGTTATAAGTCTGTGAGATGAACTCACAGATCAGAAAGACGTTTCTCAGAAAGCTTCTTTCACGTTTTGAACGGATGAAATTTCCTTTATCAGCGTAGGCCTCAATGCGATCCAAAGAAGCCGTTCTCAGATTCCTCAAAGACAGTGTTAATGGACTGCTCCACGAAACATAAGTGTAACTCTGTGAGATGAATTCACACATCACCAAGAAGTTTCTAAGAAAGCTTCTTTCTAGTTTTCATCTGTGGATATTTCCTTTGTCACCGTAAGGTTCATTGCGCTATGAAGTATCTAATTGCAGATTTCCAGAAAACTGTGTTAACAAACTGATCACTGAAGAGAAACGTGTAACTCTGTGAGTTGCATTCACACTATGGCAATGCAGTTTCTCAGAATGCTTCTCTTTAGTTAGTATGTGAGGATATTTCCTTTTTCACCGTAGCCCTCAATGAGCTCCCAAATATACCTTTGCAGAATCCACGACAACAGTGTTAGCAAACTGTTCCAAGAAGGAAGGGTGGAACTCTGTGTGATGAAGCCACACATCAGAAAGGAATCTCTCAGAAAGCTTCTCTCTAGTTATTAGATGAGGATATTTCCTTTTTCACCATGGGCCCCTATGGGCTCCCAAATATCACTTTACAGATTCCACGAAAAGAGTGTTAGCAAACTGCTTCCTGAAGTCTAAGTTATAAGTCTGTGAGATGAACTCACAGATCAGAAAGACGTTTCTCAGAAAGCTTCTTTCACGTTTTGAACGGATGAATTTCCTTTATCAGCATAGGCCTCAAAGCGATCCAAAGAATCCGTTCTCAGATTCCTCAAAGACAGTGTTAATGGACTGCTCCACGAAACATAAGTGTAACTCTGTGAGATGAATTCACACATCACCAAGAAGTTTCTAAGAAAGCTTCTTTCTAGTTTTCAATCATGTGGATATTTCCTTTGTCTACCGTAAGGTTCATTGCGCTATGAAGTATCTAATTGCAGATTTCCAGAAAACTGTGTTAACAAACTGATCACTGAGGAGAAACGTGTAACTCTGTGAGTTGCATTCACACATGGCAATGCAGTTTCTCAGAAAGCTTCTCTTTAGTTATTATGTGAGGATATTTCCTTTTTCACCATAGCCCTCAATGAGCTCCCAAATATAGCTTTGCAGAATCCACGACAACAGTGTTAGCAAACTGTTCCAAGAAGGGAAGGGTGGAACTCTGTGTGATGAAGCCACATATCAGAAAGGAATCTCTCAGAAAGCTTCTCTCTAGTTATTAGGTGAGGATATTTCCTTTTTACCATGGGCCCCTATGGGCTCCCAAATATCACTTTACAGATTCCACGAAAAGAGTGTTAGCAATCTGCTTCCTGAAGTCTAAGTTATAAGTCTGTGAGATGAACTCACAGATCAGAAAGAAGTTTCTCAGAAAGCTTCTTCACGTTTTGAACGGATGAAATTTCCTTTATCAGCGTAGGCCTCAATGCGATCCAAAGAATCCGTTCTCAGATTCCTCAAAGACAGTGTTAATGGACTGCTCCACGAAACATAAGTGTAACTCTGTGAGATGAATTCACACATCACCAAGAAGTTTCTACGAAAGCTTCTTTCTAGTTTTCATCTGTGGATATTTCCTTTGTCACCGTAAGGTTCATTGCGCTATGAAGTATCTAATTGCAGATTTCCAGAAAACTGTGTTAACAAACTGATCACTGAACAGAAACGTGTAACTCTGTGAGTTGCATTCACACATGGCAATGCAGTTTCTCAGAAAGCTTCTCTTTAGTTATTATGTGAGGATATTTCCTTTTTCACCATAGCCCTCAATGAGCTCCCAAATATACCTTTGCAGAATCCACGACAACAGTGTTAGCAAACTGTTCCAAGAAGGGAAGGGGGGAACTCTGTGTGATGAAGCCACACATCAGAAAGGAATCTCTCAGAAAGCTTCTCTCTAGTTATTAGGTGAGGATATTTCCTTTTTCACCATGGGCCACTAGGGGATCCCAAATATCAATTTACAGATTCCACGAAAAGAGTGTTAGCAAACTGCTTCCTGAAGTCTAAGTTATAAGTCTGTGAGATGAACTCACAGATCAGAAAGAAGTTTATCACAAAGCTTCCTTCACGTTTTGAACGGATGAAATTTCCTTTATCAGCATAGGCCTCAATGCGATCCAAAGAAGCCGTTCTCAGATTCCTCAAAGACAGTGTTAATGGACTGCTCCACGAAACATAAGTGTAACTCTGTGAGATGAATTCACACATCACCAAGAAGTTTCTAAGAAAGCTTCTTTCTAGTTTTCATCTGTGGATATTTCCTCTGTCACCGTAAGGTTCATTGCGCTCTGAAGTATCTAATTGCAGATTTACAGAAAACTGTGTTAACAAACTGATCACTGAGAGAAACGTGTAACTCTGTGAGTTGCATTCACACATGGCAATGCAGTTTCTCAGAAAGCTTCTATTTAGTTCTTATGTGAGGATATTCCCTTTTTCACCATAGCCCTCAATGAGCTCCCAAATATACCTTTGCAGAATCCACGACAACAGTGTTAGCAAACTGTTCCAAGAAGGGAAGGGGGTAACTCTGTGTGATGAAGCCACACATCAGAAAGGAATCTCTCAGAAAGCTTCTCTCTAGTTATTAGGTGAGGATATTTCCTTTTTCACCATGGGCCACTAGGGGATCCCAAATATCAATTTACAGATTCCACGAAAAGAGTGTTAGCAAACTGCTTCCTGAAGTCTAAGTTATAAGTCTGTGAGATGAACTCACAGATCAGAAAGAAGTTTATCACAAAGCTTCCTTCACGTTTTGAACGGATGAAATTTCCTTTATCAGCATAGGCCTCAATGCGATCCAAAGAAGCCGTTCTCAGATTCCTCAAAGACAGTGTTAATGGACTGCTCCACGAAACATAAGTGTAACTCTGTGAGATGAATTCACACATCACCAAGAAGTTTCTAAGAAAGCTTCTTTCTAGTTTTCATCTGTGGATATTTCCTTTGTCACCGTAAGGTTCATTGCGCTATGAAGTATCTAATTGCAGATTTCCAGAAAACTGTGTTAACAAACTGATCACTGAACAGAAACGTGTAACTCTGTGAGTTGCATTCACACATGGCAATGCAGTTTCTCAGAAAGCTTCTCTTTAGTTATTATGTGAGGATATTTCCTTTTTCACCATAGCCCTCAATGAGCTCCCAAATATACCTTTGCAGAATCCACGACAACAGTGTTAGCAAACTGTTCCAAGAAGGGAAGGGTGGAACTCTGTGTGATGAAGCCACACATCAGAAAGGAATCTCTCAGAAAGCTTCTCTCTAGTTATTATGTGAGGATATTTCCTTTTTCACCATGGGCCCCTATGGGCTCCCAAATATCACTTTACAGATTCCACGAAAAGAGTGTTAGCAAACTGCTTCCTGAAGTCTAAGTTATAAGTCTGTGAGATGAACTCACAGATCAGAAAGAAGTTTATCACAGAGCTTCCTTCACGTTTTGAACGGATGAAATTTCCTTTATCAGCATAGGCCTCAATGCGATCCAAAGAAGCCGTTTTCAGATTCCTCAAAGACAGTGTTAATGGACTGCTCCACGAAACATAAGTGTAACTCTGTGAGATGAATTCACACATCACCAAGAAGTTTCTACGAAAGCTTCTTTCTAGTTTTCATCTGTGGATATTTCCTTTGTCACCGTAAGGTTCATTGCGCTATGAAGTATCTAATTGCAGATTTCCAGAAAACTGTGTTAACAAACTGATCACTGAAGAGAAACGTGTAACTCTGTGAGTTGCATTCACACATGGCAATGCAGTTTCTCAGAAAGCTTCTCTTTAGTTATTATGTGAGGATATTTCCTTTTTCACCATAGCCATCAATGAGCTCCCAAATATACCTTTACAGAATCCACGACAACAGTGTTAGCAAACTGTTCCAAGAAGGAAAGGGGGGAACTCTGTGCGATGCAGCCACACATCAGAAAGGAATCTCTCAGAAAGCTTCTCTCTAGTTATTATGTGAGGATATTTCCTTTTTCACCATGGGCCCCTATGGGCTCCCAAATATCACTTTACAGATTCCACGAAAAGAGTGTTAGCAAACTGCTTCCTGAAGTCTAAGTTATAAGTCTGTGAGATGAACTCACAGATCAGAAAGAAGTTTCTCAGAAAGCTTCCTTCACGTTTTGAACGGATGAAATTTCCTTTATCAGCGTAGGCCTCAATGCGATCCAAAGAAGCCGTTCTCAGATTCCTCAAAGACAGTGTTAATGGACTGCTCCACGAAACATAAGTGTAACTCTGTGAGATGAATTCACACATCACCAAGAAGTTTCTACGAAAGCTTCTTTCTAGTTTTCATCTGTGGATATTTCCTTTGTCACCGTAAGGTTCATTGCTCTATGAAGTATCTAATTGCAGATTTCCAGAAAACTGTGTTAACAAACTGATCACTGAAGAGAAACGTGTAACTCTGTGAGTTGCATTCACACATGGCAATGCAGTTTCTCAGAAAGCTTCTCTTTAGTTATTATGTGAGGATATTTCCTTTTTCACCATAGCCCTCAATGAGCTCCCAAATATACCTTTGCAGAATCCACGACAACAGTGTTAGCAAACTGTTCCAAGAAGGGAAGGGGGGAACTCTGTGTGATGAAGCCACACATCAGAAAGGAATCTCTCAGAAAGCTTCTCTCTAGTTATTAGGTGAGGATAATTCCTTTTTCACCATGGGCCCCTATGGGCTCCCAAATATCACTTTACAGATTCCATGAAAAGAGTTTTAGCAAACTGCTTCCTGAAGTCTAAGTTATAAGTCTGTGAGATGAACTCACAGATCAGAAAGACGTTTCTCAGAACGCTTCTTTCACGTTTTGAACGGATGAAATTTCCTTTATCAGCGTAGGGCTCAATGCGATCCAAAGAAGCCGTTCTTAGAGTCCTCAAAGACAGTGTTAATGGACTGCTCCAGGAAACATATGTGTAACTCGGTGAGATGAATTCACACATCACCAAGAAGTTTCTAAGAAAACTTCTTTCTAGTTTTCATCTGTGGATATTTCCTTTGTCACCGTAAGGTGCATTGCCCTAGGAAGTATCTAATTGCAGATATCCAGAAAACTGTGTTACCAAACTGATCACTGAACAGAATCGTGTAACTCTGTGAGTTGCATTCACACATGGCAATGCAGTTTCTCAGAAAGCTTCTCTTTAGTTATTATGTGAGGATATTTCCTTTTTCACCATAGCCATCAATGAGCTCCCAAATATACCTTTACAGAATCCACGACAACAGTGTTAGCAAACTGTTCCAAGAAGGAAAGGGGGGAACTCTGTGCGATGCAGCCACACATCAGAAAGGAATCTCTCAGAAAGCTTCTCTCTAGTTATTATATGAGGATATTTCCTTTTTCACCATGGGCCCCTATGGGCTCCCAAATATCACTTTACAGGTTACACGAAAAGAGTGTTAGCAAACTGCTTCCTGAAGTCTAAGTTATAAGTCTGTGAGATGAACTCACAGATCAGAAAGAAGTTTATCACAAAGCTTCCTTCACGTTTTGAACGGATGAAATTTCCTTTATCAGCATAGGCCTCAATGCGATCCAAAGAAGCCGTTTTCAGATTCCTCAAAGACAGTGTTAATGGACTGCTCCACGAAACATAAGTGTAGCTCTGTGAGATGAATTCACACATTAACAAGAAGTTTCTAAGAAAGCTTCTTTCTAGTTTTCATCTGTGGCATATTTCCTTTGTCACCGTCAGGTTCATTGCGCTATGAAGTATCTAATTGCAGATTACCAGAAAACTGTGTTAACAAACTGATCACTGAACAGAAACGTGTAACTCTGTGAGTTGCATTCACACATGGCAATGCAGTTTCTCAGAAAGCTTCTCTTTAGTTATTATGTGAGGATATTTCCTTTTTCACCATAGCCCTCAATGAGCTCCCGAATATACCTTTGCAGAATCCACTGACAACAGTGGTAGCAAACGGTTCTAAGAAGGGAAGGCTGGAACTCTGTGTGATGAAGCCACAGATCAGAAAGGAATCTCTCAGAAATCTTCTCTCTAGTTATTTTGTGAGGATATTTCCTTTTTCACCATGGGCCACTCAGGGCTCCCAAATATCACTTTACAGGTTCCACGAAAAGAGTTTTAGCAAACTCCTTCCTGAAATCTAAGTTATAAGTCTGTGAGATTAACTCACAGATCAGAAAGAAGTTTATCACAAAGCTTCCTTCACGTTTTGAACGGATGAAATTTCCTTTATCAGCATAGGCCTCAATGCGATCCAAAGAAGCCGTTCTCAGATTCCTCAAAGACAGTGTTAATGGACTGCTCCACGAAACATAAGTGTAACTCTGTGAGATGAATTCACACATCAACAAGAAGTTTCTACGAAAGCTTCCTTCTAGTTTTCATCTGTGGAAATTTCCTCTGTCACCGTAAGGTTCATTGCTCTATGAAGTATCTAATTGCAGATTTCCAGAAAACTGTGTTAACAAACTGATCACTGAAGAGAAACGTGTAACTCTGTGAGTTGCATTCACACATGGTAATGCAGTTTCTCAGAAAGCTTCTCTTTAGTTATTATGTGAGGATATTTCCTTTTTCACAATAGCCCTCAATGAGCTCCCAAATATACCTTTACAGAATCCACGACAACAGTGTTAGCAAACTGTTCCAAGAAGGGAAGGGGGGAACTCTGTGTGATGAAGCCACACATCAGAAAGGAATCTCTCAGAAAGCTTCTCTCTAGTTATTACGTGAGGATATTTCCTTCTTAACCATGGGCCCCTATGGGCTCCAAAATATCACTTTACAGATTCCACGAGAGGAGTGTTAGCAAACTGATTTCGGAAGTCTAAATTATAAGTCTGTGAGACGAACTCGCAGATCAGAAAGACGTTTCTCAGAAAGCTTCTTTCACGTTTTGAACGGATGAAATTTCCTTTATCAGCATAGGGCTCCATGCGATCCAACGATGCCGTTCTCAGATTCCTCAAAGACAGTGTTAAAGGACTGCTCCAGGAAACATAAGTGTAACTCTGTGAGATGAATTCACACATCACCAAGAAGTTTCTACGAAAGCTTCTTTCTAGTTTTCATCTGTGGATATTTCCTTTGTCACCGTAAGGTTCATTGCACTATGAAGTATCTAATTGCAGATTACCAGACAACTGTGTTAACAAACTGATCACTGAACAGAAACGTGTAACTCTGTGAGTAGCATTCACACATGGCAATGCAGTTTCTCAGAAAGCTTCTCTCTATTTATTATGTGAGGATATTTAATTTTTCACCATAGCCCTCAATGAGCTCCAAAATATACCTTTGCAGAATCCACGACAACAGGGTTAGCAGACTGTTCCAAGAAGGGAAGGGTGGAACTCTGTGTGATGAAGCCACAGATCAGAAAGGAATCTCTCAGCAATCTTCTCTCTAGTAATTTTGTGAGAATATTTTCTTTTTCACCATGGGCCCCTATGGGCTCCCAAATATCACTTTACATATTCCTCGAAAAGAGTGTTAGCAAACTGCTTCCTGAAGTCTAAGTTATAAGTCTGTGAGATGAACTCACAGATCAGAAAGAAGTTTATCACAAAGCTTCCTTCACGTTTTGAACGGATGAAATTTCCTTTATCAGCATAGGCCTCAATGCGATCCATAGAAGCCGTTCTCAGATTCCTCAAAGACAGTGTTAATGGACTGCTCCACGAACCATAAGTGTAACTCGGTGAGATGAATTCACACATCACAAAGAAGTTTCTAAGAAAGCTTCTTTCTAGTTTTCATCTGTGGATATTTCCTTTGTCACCGTAAGGTTCATTGCGCTATGAAGTATCTAATTGCAGATTTCCAGAAAACTGTGTTAACAAACTGATCACTGAGGAGAAACGTGTAACTCTGTGAGTTGCATTCACACATGGCAATGCAGTTTCTCAGAAAGCTTCTCTTTAGTTATTATGTGAGGATATTTCCTTTTTCACCATAGCCCTCAATGAGCTCCCAAATATACCTTTGCAGAATCCACGACAACAGTGTTAGCAAACTGTTCCAAGAAGGGAAGGGGGGAACTCTGTGTGATGAAGCCACACATCAGAAAGGAATCTCTCAGAAAGCTTCTCTCTAGTTATTACGTGAGGATATTTCCTTCTTAACCATGGGCCCCTATGGGCTCCAAAATATCACTTTACAGATTCCACGAGAGGAGTGTTAGCAAACTGATTTCGGAAGTCTAAATTATAAGTCTGTGAGACGAACTCGCAGATCAGAAAGACGTTTCTCAGAAAGCTTCTTTCACGTTTTGAACGGATGAAATTTCCTTTATCAGCGTAGGGCTCAATGCGATCCAAAGAAGCCGTTCTCAGGGTCGTCAAAGACATTGTTAATGGACTGCTCCAGGAAACATAAGTGTAACTCTGTGAGATGAATTCACACATCACCAAGAAGTTTCTATGAAAGCTTCTTTCTAGTTTTCATCTGTGGATATTTCCTTTGTCACCGTAAGGTTCATTGCACTATGAAGTATCTAATTGCAGATTACCAGACAACTGTGTTAACAAACTGATCACTGAACAGAAACGTGTAACTCTGTGAGTAGCATTCACACATGGCAATGCAGTTTCTCAGAAAGCTTCTCTCTATTTATTATGTGAGGATATTTAATTTTTCACCATAGCCCTCAATGAGCTCCAAAATATACCTTTGCAGAATCCACGACAACAGGGTTAGCAGACTGTTCCAAGAAGGGAAGGGTGGAACTCTGTGTGATGAAGCCACAGATCAGAAAGGAATCTCTCAGCAATCTTCTCTCTAGTAATTTTGTGAGAATATTTTCTTTTTCACCATGGGCCCCTATGGGCTCCCAAATATCACTTTACATATTCCTCGAAAAGAGTGTTAGCAAACTGCTTCCTGAAGTCTAAGTTATAAGTCTGTGAGATGAACTCACAGATCAGAAAGAAGTTTATCACAAAGCTTCCTTCACGTTTTGAACGGATGAAATTTCCTTTATCAGCATAGGCCTCAATGCGATCCAAAGAAGCCGTTCTCAGATTCCTCAAAGACAGTGTTAATGGACTGCTCCACGAAACATAAGTGTAACTCTGTGAGATGAATTCACACATCAACAAGAAGTTTCTACGAAAGCTTCCTTCTAGTTTTCATCTGTGGAAATTTCCTCTGTCACCGTAAGGTTCATTGCTCTATGAAGTATCTAATTGCAGATTTCCAGAAAACTGTGTTAACAAACTGATCACTGAAGAGAAACGTGTAACTCTGTGAGTTGCATTCACACATGGCAATGCAGTTTCTCAGAAAGCTTCTCTTTAGTTATTATGTGAGGATATTTCCTTTTTCACCATAGCCCTCAATGAGCTCCCAAATATACCTTTGCAGAATCCACCACAACAGTGTTAGCAAACGTGTTCCAAGAAGGGAAGGGTGTAACTCTGTGTGATGAAGCCACACATCAGAAAGGAATCTCTCAGAAAGCTTCTCTCTAGTTATGAGGTGAGGATATTTACTTTTTCACCCTGGACCCCTATGGGCTCCCAAATATCACTTTGCAGATTCCACGAAAAGACTGTTAGCAAACTGCTTCCTGAAGTCTAAGTTATAGGTCTGTGAGATGAACTCACAGTTCAGAAAGACATTTCTCAAAAAGCTTCTTTCACGTTTTGAACGGATGAAATTTCCTTTATCAGCGTAGGGCTCAATGCGATCCAAAGAAGCCGTTCTCAGAGTCCTCAAAGACATTGTTAATGGACTGCTCCAGGAAACATAAGTGTAACTCTGTGAGATGAATTCACACATCACCAAGAAGTTTCTAAGAAAACTTCTTTCTAGTTTTCATCTGTGGATATTTCCTTTGTCACCGTAAGGTTCATTGCGCTATGAAGTATCTAATTGTAGATATCCAGAAAACTGTGTTAACAAATTGATCACTGAACAGAATCGTGTAACTCTGTGAGTTGCATTCACACATGGCAATGCAGTTTCTCAGAAAGCTTCTCTTTAGTTATTATGTGAGGATATTACCTTTTTCACCATAGCCCTCAATGAGCTCCCAAATACAACTTTACAGAATCCACCACAACAGTGTTAGCAAACTGTTCCATGAAGGGAACGGGGGAACTCTGTGTGATGAAGCCACACATCAGAAAGGAATCTCTCAGAAAGCTTCTCTCTATTTATTAGGTGAGGATGATTCCTTTTTCACCATGGGCCCCTATGGGCTCCCAAATATCACTTTACAGATTCCATGAAAAGAGTTTTAGCAAACTGCTTCCTGAAGTCTAAGTTATAAGACTGTGAGATGAACTCACAGATCAGAAAGACGTTTCTCAGAACGCTTCTTTTACGTTTTGAATGGATGAAATTTCCTTTATCAGTGAAGGCCTCAATGAGATCCAACGAAGCCTTTCTCAGATTTCTCAAAGACAGTGTTAATGGACTGCTCCACGAAACATAAGTGTAGCTCTGTGAGATGAATTCACACATTACCAAGAAGTTTCTAAGAAAGCTTCTTTCTAGTTTTCATCTGTGGATATTTCCTTTGTCACCGTAAGGTTCATTGCGCTATGAAGTATCTAATTGCAGATTTCCAGAAAACATTGTTAACAAACTGATCACTGAGGGGAAACGTGTAACTCTGTGAGTTGCATTCACACATGGCAATGCAGTTTCTCGGAATGCTTCTCTTTAGTTATTATATGAGGATATTTCCTTTTTCACCATAGCCCTCAATGAGCTCCCAAATATACCTTTGCAGAATCCACCACAAAAGTGTTAGCAAAGTGTTCCAAGAAGGGAAGGGTGTAACTCTGTGTGATGAAGCCACACATCAGAAAGGAATCTCTCAGAAAGCTTCTCTCTAGTTATTAGGTGAGGATATTTACTTTTTCACCATGGGCCCCTATGGGCTCCCAACTATCACTTTGCAGATTCCACGAAAAGACTGTTAGCAAACTGCTTCCTGAAGTCTAAGTTATAGGTCTGTGAGATAAACTCACAGTTCAGAAAGACGTTTCTCAGAAAGCTTCTTTCACGTTTTGAACGGATGAAATTTCCTTTATCAGCGTAGGGCTCAATGCGATCCAAAGAAGCCGTTCTCAGAGTCGTCAAAGACATTGTTAATGGACTGCTCCAGGAAACATAAGTGTAACTCTGTGAGATGAATTCACACATCACCAAGAAGTTTCTATGAAAGCTTCTTTCTAGTTTTCATCTGTGGATATTTCCTTTGTCACCGTCAGGTTCATTGCGCTATGAAGTATCTAATTGCAGATTTCCAGAAAACTGTGTTAACAAACTGATCACTGAGGAGAAACGTGTAACTCTGTGAGTTGCATTCACACATGGCAATGCAGTCTCTCGGAAAGCTTCTCTTTAGTTATTATGTGAGGATATTTCCTTTTTCACCATAGCCCTCAAAGAGCTCCCAAATATACCTTTGCGGAATCCACGAGAGCAGTGTTAGCAAAGTGCTCCAAGAAGGGAAGGGTGGAACTCTGTGTGATGAAGCCACACATCAGAAAGGAATCTCTCAGAAAGCTTCTCTCTAGTTATTAGGTGAGGATATTTACTTTTACACCATGGGACCCTATGGGCTCCCAAATATCACTTGACAGATTCCACGAAAAGAGTGTGAGCAAACTGCTTCCTGAAGTCTAAGTTATAAGTCAGTGAGATGAATTCACAGAACAGAAAGACGTTTCTCAGAAAGCTTCCTTCACGTTCTGAACGGATGAAATTTCCTTTATCAGCGTAGGCCTCAATGCGATCCAAAGAAGCCGTTCTGAGATTCCTCAAAGACAGTGTTAATGGACTGCTCCACGAAACATAAGTGTAACTCTGTGAGATGAATTCACACAACACCAAGAAGTTTCTATGAAAGCTTCTTTCTAGTTTTCATCTGTGGATATTTCCTTTGTCACCGTAAGGTTCATTGTGCTATGAAGTATCTATTTGCACATTTCCAAAAAACTGTGTTAACAAACTGATCACGGAAGAGGAACGTGTAACTCTGTGAGTTGCATTCACACATGGCAATGCAGTTTCTCAGAAAGCTTCTCTTTAGTTATTATGTGAGGATATTTAATTTTTCACCATAGCCCTCAATGAGCTCCCAAATATACCTTTATAGAATCCACGACAACAGTGTTAGCAAACTGTTCCAAGAAAGGAAGGGGGGAACTCTGTGTGATGAAGCCACACATCAGAAAGGAATCTCTCAGAAAGCTTCTCTCTATTTATTAGGTGAGTATATTTTCTTTTTCACCATGGGCCAATATGGGCTCCCAAATATCACTTTACAGATTCCATGAAAATAGTTTTAGCAAACTGCCTCCTGAAGTCTAAGTTATAAGTCTGTGAGATGAACTCACAGATCAGAAGGACGTTTCTCAGAACGCTTCTTTTACGTTTTGAATGGATGAAATTTCCTTTATCAGTGAAGGCCTCAATGAGATCCAAAGAAGCCGTTCTCAGATTTTTCAAAGACAGTGTTAATGGACGGCTCCACGAAACATAAGTGTAGCTCTGTGAGATGAATTCACACATTACCAAGAAGTTTCTACGAACGCTTCTTTCTAGTGTTCATCTGTGGATATTTCCTTTGTCACCGTAAGGTTCATTGCGCTATGAAGTATCTAATTGCAGATTTCCAGAAAACATTGTTAACAAACTGATCACTGAGGAGAAACGTGTAACTCTGTGAGTTGCATTCACACATGGCAATGCAGTTTCTCGGAAAGCTTCTCTTTAGTTATTATGTGAGGATATATCCTTTTTCACCATAGGCCTCAATGAGCTCCCAAATATACCTCTGCAGAATCCACGACAGCAGTGTTAGCAAACTGTTCCAAGAAGGGAAGAGTGGAACTCTGTGTGATGAAACCACACATCAGAAAGGAATCTCTCAGAAAGCTTCTCTCTAGTTATTAGGTGAGGATATTTCCTTTTTCACCATGGGCCCCTATGGGCTCCCAAATATCACTTTACAGATTCCACGAAAAGAGTGTTAGCAAACTGCTTCCTGAAGTCTAAGTTATAAGCCTGTGAGATGAACTCACAGATTAGAAAGAAGTTTCTCAGAAAGCATCTTTCACGATTTGAACGGATGAGATTTCCTTTATCAGCGAAGGCCTCAATGCTATCCAAAGAAGCCGTTCTCAGATTCCTCAAAGACAGTGTTAATGGACTGCTCCACGAAACATAAGTGTAACTCTGTGAGATGAATTCACACATCACCAAGAAGTTTCTAAGAAAGCTTCTTTCTAGTTTTCATCTGTGGATAATTCCTCTGTCACCGTAAGGTTCGTTGCGCTATGAAGTATCTAATTGCAGATTTCCAGAAAACTGTGTTAACAAACTGATCACTGAGGAGAAACGTGTATCTCTGTGAGTTGCATTCACACATGGCAATGCAGTTTCTCAGAAAGTTTCTCCTTAGTTATTATGTGAGGATATTTCCTTTTTCACCGTAGCCCTCCATGAGCTCCCAAGTATACCTTTGCAGAATCCACCACAAAGGAGTTAGCAAACTGTTCCAAGAAGGGAAGGGTGTAACTCTGTGTGATGAAGCCACACATCAGATAGGAATCTCTCAGAATACTTCTCTCTAGTTATTATGTGAGGATATTTACTTTTTCACCATGGGCCCCTACGGGCTCCCAAATATCACTTTGCGGATTCCACGAAAAGAGTGTTAGCAAACTGCTTCCTGAAGTCTAAGTTATAGGTCTGTGAGATGAACTCACAGATCAGAAAGACGTTTCTCAGAAAGCTTGTTTCACGTTTTGAACTGATGAAAATTCCTTTATCAGCGTAGGGCTCAATGCGATCCAAAGAAGCCGTTCTCAGAGTCCTCAAAGACAGTGTTAATGGACTGCTCGACGAAACAGAAGTGTAACACTGTGAGATGAATTCACACATCACCAAGAAGTTTCTATGAAAGCTTCTTTCTAGTTTTCATCTGTGGATATTTCCTTTGTCACCGTCAGGTTCATTGCGCTATGAAGTATCTAATTGCAGATTTCCAGAAAACTGTGTTAACAAGCTGATCACTGAAGAGAAACGTGTAACTCTGTGAGTTGCATTCACACATGGCAATGCAGTTTCTCAGAGAGCTTCTCTTTAGTTATTATGTGAGGATATTTCCTTTTTCACCATAGCCCTCAATGAGCTCCCAAATATACCTTTACAGAATCCACGACAACAGTGTTAGCAAACTGTTCCAAGAAGAGAAGGGGGGAACTCTGTGTGATGAAGCCACACATCAGAAAGGAATCTGTCAGAAAGCTTCTCTCTAGTTATTATGTGAGGATATTTCCTTTTTCACCATGGGATCCTATGGGCTCCCAAATATCACTTTACAGATTCCATGAAAAGAGTTTTAGCAAACTGCTTCCTGAAGTCTAAGTTATAAGTCTGTGAGATGAACTCACAGATCAGAAAGACGTTTCTCAGAACGCTTCTTACACGTTTTGAACGGATGAAATTTCCTTTATCTGCGAAGGCCTCAATGCGATCCAAAGAAGCCGTTCTCACATTTCTCAAAGACAGTGTTAATGGACTGCTACACGAAACATAAGTGTAGCTCTGTGAGATGAATTCACACATTACCAAGAAGTTTCTAAGAAAGCTTCTTTCTAGTTTTCATCTGTGGATATTTCCTTTGTCACCGTAAGGTTCATTGCGCTATGAAGTATCTAATTGTAGATATCCAGAAAACTGTGTTAACAAATTGATCACTGAACAGAATCGTGTAACTCTGTGAGTTGCATTCACACATGGCAATGCAGTTTCTCAGAAAGCTTCTCCTTAGTTATTATGTGAGGATATTTCCTTTTTCACCATAGCCCTCCATGAGCTCCCAAGTATACCTTTGCAGAATCCACCACACAAGAGTTAGCAAACTGTTCCAAGAAGGGAAGGTTGTAACTCTGTGTGATGAAGCCACACATCAGATAGGAATCTCTCAGAATACTTCTCTCTAGTTATTATGTGAGGATATTTACTTTTTCACCATGGGCCCCTATGGGCTCCCAAATGTCACTTTGCGGATTCCACGAAAAGAGTGTTAGCAAACTGCTTCCTGAAGTCTAAGTTATAAGTCTGGGAGATGAACTCATAGATCAGAAAGAAGTTTATCACAAAGCTTCCTTCACGTTTTGAACGGATGAAATTTCCTTTATCAGCATAGGCCTCAATGCGATCCAAAGAAGCCGTTCTCAGACTCCTCAAAGACAGTGTTAATGGACTGCTCTGCAATACATAAGTGTAACTCTGTGAGATGAATTCACACATCACCAAGAAGTTTCTAAGAAAATTTCTTTCTAGTTTTCATCTGTGGATATTTCCTTTGTCACCGTAAGGTTCATTGCGCTATGAAGTATCTAATTGTAGATATCCAGAAAACTGTGTTAACAAATTGATCACTGAACAGAATCGTGTAACTCTGTGAGTTGCATTCACACATGGCAATGCAGTTTCTCAGAAAGCTTCTCCTTAGTTATTATGTGAGGATATTTCCTTTTTCACCATAGCCCTCCATGAGCTCCCAAGTATACCTTTGCAGAATCCACCACACAAGAGTTAGCAAACTGTTCCAAGAAGGGAAGGTTGTAACTCTGTGTGATGAAGCCACACATCAGATAGGAATCTCTCAGAATACTTCTCTCTAGTTATTATGTGAGGATATTTACTTTTTCACCATGGGCCCCTATGGGCTCCCAAATATCACTTTGCGGATTCCACGAAAAGAGTGTTAGCAAACTGCTTCCTGAAGTCTAAGTTATAGGTCTGTGAGATGAACTCACAGATCAGAAAGACGTTTCTCAGAAAGCTTGTTTCACGTTTTGAACTGATGAAAATTCCTTTATCAGCGTAGGGCTCAATGCGATCCAAAGAAGCCGTTCTCAGAGTCCTCAAAGACAGTGTTAATGGACTGCTCGACGAAACAGAAGTGTAACTCTGTGAGATGAATTCACACATCACCAAGAAGTTTCTATGAAAGCTTCTTTCTAGTTTTCATCTGTGGATATTTCCTTTGTCACCGTCAGGTTCATTGCGCTATGAAGTATCTAATTGCAGATTTCCAGAAAACTGTGTTAACAAGCTGATCTCTGAAGAGAAACGTGTAACTCTGTGAGTTGCATTCACACATGGCAATGCAGTTTCTCAGAGAGCTTCTCTTTAGTTATTATGTGAGGATATTTCCTTTTTCACAATAGCCCTCAATGAGCTCCCAAATATACCTTTACAGAATCCACGACAACAGTGTTAGCAAACTGTTCCAAGAAGGGAAGGGGGGAACTCTGTGTGATGAAGCCACACATCAGAAAGGAATCTCTCAGAAAGCTTCTCTCTAGTTATTATGTGAGGATATTTCCTTTTTCACCATGGGATCCTTTGGGCTCCCAAATATCACTTTACAGATTCCATGAAAAGAGTTTTAGCAAACTGCTTCCTGAAGTCTAAGTTATAAGTCTGTGAGATAAACTCACAGATCAGAAAGACGTTTCTCAGAACGCTTCTTACACGTTTTGAACGGATGAAATTTCCTTTATCTGCGAAGGCCTCAATGCGATCCAAAGAAGCCGTTCTCACATTTCTCAAAGACAGTGTTAATGGCCTGCTACACGAAACATAAGTGTAGCTCTGTGAGATGAATTCACACATTACCAAGAAGTTTCTAAGAAAGCTTCTTTCTAGTTTTCATCTGTGGATATTTCCTTTGTCACCGTAAGGTTCATTGCGCTATGAAATATCTAATTGCAGCTTTCCAGAAAACATTGTTAACAAACTGATCACTGAGGAGAAACGTGTAACTCTATGAGTTGCATTCACACATGGCAATGCAGTTTCTGGAAAGCTTCTCTTTAGTTATTATGTGAGGATATTTCCTTTTTCACCATAGACCTCAATGAGCTCCCAAATATACCTCTGCAGAATCCACGACAGCAGTGTTAGCAAACTGTTCCTAGAAGGGAAGGGTGGAACTCTGTGTGATGAAGCCACACATCAGAAAGGAATCTCTCAGAAATCTTCTCTCTAGTTATTATGTGAGGATATTTCCTTTTTCACCATGGGCCCCTATGGGCTCCCAAATATCACTTTACAGATTCCACGAAAAGAGTGTTAGCAAACTGCTTCCTGAAGTCTAAGTTATAAGTCTGGGAGATGAACTCATAGATCGGAAAGAAGTTTATCACAAAGCTTCCTTCACGTTTTGAACGGATGAAATTTCCTTTATCACCATAGGCCTCAATGCGATCCAAAGAAGCCGTTCTCAGACTCCTCAAAGACAGTGTTAATGGACTGCTCCGCAATACATAAGTGTAACTCTGTGAGATGAATTCACACATCACCAAGAAGTTTCTAAGAAAACTTCTTTCTAGTTTTCATCTGTGGATAATTCCTTTGTCACCGTAAGGTTCATTGCGCTATGAAGTATCTAATTGCAGATATCCAGAAAACTGTGTTACCAAACTGATCACTGAACAGAATCGTGTAACTCTGTGAGTTGCATTCACACATGGCAATGCAGTTTCTCAGAAAGCTTCTCTTTAGTTATTATGTGAGGATATTTCCTTGTTCACCATAGCCCTCAATGAGCTCCCAAATATACCTTTGCATAATCCACTGACAACAGTGTTAGCAAACTGTTCTAAGAAGGGAAGGGTGGAACTCTGTGTGATGAATCCACAGATCAGAAAGGAATCTCTCAGAAATCTTCTCTCTAGTTATTATGTGAGGATATTTCCTTTTTCACCATGGGATCCTATGGGCTCCCAAATATCACTTTACAGATTCCACGAAAAGAGTGTTAGCAAACTGCTTTCTGAAGTCTAAGTTATAGGTCTGTGAGATGAACTCACAGATCAGAAAGACGTTTCTCAGAAAGCTACTTTCACGTTTTGAACGAATGAAATTTCCTTTATCAGCGTAGGGCTCAATGTGATCCAAAGAAGCCGTTCTCAGAGTCGTCAAAGACAGTGTTAATGGACTGCTCCATGAAACATAAGTGTAACTCGGTGAGATGAATTCACACATCACCAAGAAGTTTCTAAGAAAACTTCTTTCTAGTTTTCATCTGTGGATATTTCCTTTGTCACCGTAAGGTTCATTGCGCTATGAAGTATCTAATTGCAGATATCCAGAAAACTGTGTTACCAAACTGATCACTGAACAGAATCGTGTAACTCTGTGAGTTGCATTCACACATGGCAATGCAGATTCTCAGAAAGCTTTTCTTTAGTTATTATGTGAGGATATTTCCTTGTTCACCATAGCCCTCAATGAGCTCCCAAATATACCTTTGCAGAATCCATGACAACAGTGGTAGCAAACGGTTCTAAGAAGGGAAGGGTGGAACTCTGTGTGATGAATCCACAGATCAGAAAGGAATCTCTCAGAAATCTTCTCTCTAGTTATTATGTGAGGATATTTCCTTTTTTACCATGGGCCCATATGGGTTCCCAAATATCACTTTACAGATTCCACGAAAAGAGTGTTAGCAAACTGCTTCCTGAAGTCTAAGTTATAAGTCTGGGAGATGAACTCACAGATCAGAAAGAAGTTTATCACAAAGCTTCCTTCACGTTTTGAACGGATGAAATTTCCTTTATCAGCATAGGCCTCAATGCGATCTAAAGAAGCCGTTCTCAGACTCCTCAAAGACAGTGTTAATGGACTGCTCCACAAAACATAAGTGTAACTCTGTGAGATGAATTCACACATCACCAAGAAGTTTCTGAGAAAGCTTCTTCTAGTTTTCATCTGTGGATATTTCCTTTGTCACCGTAAGGTTCATTGCGCTATGAAGTATCTAATTGCAGATTTCCAGAAAACTGTGTTAACAAACTGATCACTGAGGAGAAACGTGTAACTCTGTGAGTTGCATTCACACATGGCAATGCAGTCTCTCGGAAAGCTTCTCTTTAGTTATTATGTGAGGATATTTCCTTTTTCACCATAGCCCTCAATGAGCTCCCAAATATACATTTGCGGAATCCACGAAAGCAGTGTTAGCAAAGTGTTCCAAGAAGGGAAGGGTGGAACTCTGTGTGATGAAGCCACACATCAGAAAGGAATCTCTCAGAAAGCTTCTCTCTAGTTATTAGGTGAGGATATTTACTTTTACACCATGGGACCCTATGGGCTCCCAAATATCACTTGACAGATTCCACGAAAAGAGTGTTAGCAAACTGCTTCCTGAAGTCTAAGTTTTAAGTCTGTGAGATGAACTCACAGATCAGAAAGACGTTTCTCAGAACGCTACTTTCACGTTTTGAATGGATGAAATATCCTTTATCAGCGTAGGCCTCAATGCGATCCAAAGAAGCCGTTCTCAGATTCCTCAAAGACAGTGTTAACGGACAGCTCCACGAAACATAAGTGTAACTCTGTGAGATGAATTCACACATCACCAAGAAGTTTCTACGAAAGCTTCTTTCTAGTTTTCATCTGTGGATATTTCCATTGTCACCGTAAGGTTCATTGCGCTGTGAAGTATCTAATTGCCGATTTCCAGAAAACTGTGTTAACAAACTGATCACTGAAGAGAAACGTGTAACTCTGTGAGTTGCATTTCACACTATGGCAATGCAGTTTCTCAGAAAGCTTCTCTTTATTTATTATGTGAGGATATTTCCTTTTTCACCATAGCCCTCAATGAGCTCCCAAATATACCTTTACAGAATCCACGACAACAGTGTTAGCAAACTGTTCCAAGAGGGAAGGGTGGAACTCTGTGTGATGAAGCCACACTTCAGAAAGAAATCTCGCAGAAAGCTTCTCTCTAGTTATTAGGTGAGGATATTTCCTTTTTCACCATGGGCCCCTATGGGCACCAATTATCATTTTACAGTTTCCACGAAAAGAGTGTTAGCAAACTGCGTCCTGAAGTCTAAGTTATAAGACTGTGAGATGAACTCACAGAGCAGAAAGACGTTTCTCAGAAAGCTTCTTTCACGTTTTGAATGGATGAAATTTCCGTTATCAGCGTAGGCCTCAATGCGATCCAAGGAAGCCAATCTCAGAGACCTCAAAGACAGTGTTAATGGACTGCTCCACGAAACATAAGTGTAGCTCTGTGAGAT
The DNA here is from genome assembly GCF_007565055.1 of Rhinopithecus roxellana. Taxonomy (NCBI): domain Eukaryota; kingdom Metazoa; phylum Chordata; class Mammalia; order Primates; family Cercopithecidae; genus Rhinopithecus; species Rhinopithecus roxellana. Next base: position 15,132,556 of record NC_044559.1, read on the forward strand.
GAATTCACACATCACCAAGAAGTTTCTCCGACATCTTCTTTCTAGTTTTCATCTGTGGATATTTCCTCTGTCACCGTAAGGTTCATTGCACTATGAAGTATCTAATTGCAGATTTCCAGAAAACTGTGTTAACAAACTGATCACTGAAGAGAAACGTGTAACTCTGTGAGTTGCATTCACACATGGTAATGCAGTTTCTCAGAAAGCATCTCTTTAGTTATTATGTGAGGATATTTCCTTTTTCACCGTAGCCCTCAATGAGCTCCCAAATATACCTTTACAGAATCCACGACAACAGTGTTAGCAAACTGTTCCAAGAAGGGAAGGGGGATACTCTGTGTGATGAAGCAACACATCAGAACGGAATCTCTCAGAAAGCTTCTCTCTAGTTATTATGAGAGGATATTTCCTTTTTCACCATGGGCCCCTATGGGCTCCCAAATATCACTTTACATATTCCACGAAAAGAGTGTTAGCATACTGCTTCCTGAAGTCCAAGTTATAAGTCTGTGAGATGAACCCACAGATCAGAAAGACGTTTCTCAGAAAGCTTCTTTCACGTTTTGAACTGATGAAATTTCCTTTAACAGCGAAGGCCTCAATGCGATCCAAAGAAGCCGTTCTTAGATTCCTCAAAGACAGTGTTAATGGACTGCTCCACGAAACATAAGTGTAGCTCTGTGAGATGAATTCACACATTACCAAGAATTTTCTAAGTAAGCTTCTTTCTAGTTTTCATCTGTGGATATTTCCTTTGTCACCATAAGGTTCATTGCGCTATGAAGTATCTAATTGCAGATTTCCAGAAAGCTGTGTTAACAAACTGATCACTGAAGAGAACCGTGTAACTCTGTGAGTTGCATTCACACATGGCAATGCAGTTTCTCGGAAAGCTTCTCTTTAGTTATTATGTGAGGATGTTTCCTTTTTCACCATAGACCTCAATGTGCTCCCAAATATACCTTTGCAGAATCCACGACAACAGTGTTAGCAAACTGTTCCAAGAAAGGAAGGGTGGAACTCTGTGTGATGAAGCCACACATCAGAAAGGAATCTCTCAGAAAGCTTCTCTCTAGTTATTAGGTGAGGATAATTCCTTTTTCACCATGGGCCCCTATGGGCTCCCAAATATCACTTTACAGATTCCACAAAAAGAGTGTTAGCAAACTGCTTCCTGAAGTCTAAGTTATAAATCTTTGAGATGAACTCACAGATCAGGAAGAAGTTTATCAGAAAGGTTCTTTCACGTTTTGAACGGATGAAATTTCCGTTATCAGCGTAGGCCTCAATGCGATCCAAAGTAGCCGTTCTCAGATTCCTCAAAGACAGTGTTAATGGACTGCTCCACGAAACATAAGTGTAACTCTGTGAGATGAATTCACACGTCACCAAGAAGTTTCTAAGAAAGCTTCTTTCTAGTTTTCATCTTAGGGTGTTTCCTTTGTCACAGTAACCTTCATTGCATTCAGAAATATCCCATTGCAGATTTCCAGAAAACTGTGTTAGCACACTGAACACTGACGAGAGAGGGGTAACTCTGAGTTGCATTCACACATCGCAATGCTGTTTCTCAAAGGCTTCTTAAAAGTTTTCGTCTGAGGATATTTCCTTTTTCACCAACGCTCTCAATGAGCTCCCACATAACACTTTGCAGAACCCAACAGAACAGAGTGAGCAAACTGTTCCAAGAAGGGAAGGGTGGAACTCTGTCTGATGAAGTCACACATCAGAAAGCAACCTCTCAGAAAGCTTCTCTGTACTTATTATCTGAGGGTATTTCCTTTTTCACCATGGGCCCCTATGGCCTCCCAAATCCCACTTTGCAGATTCCACGAAAAGAGTGATAGCAAACTGCTTCCTGAGAACTAAGCTGTAACTCCGTGAGAGGAACTCACAGATCACAAAGAAGTTTCTCAGAAAGCTTCTTTCACGTTTTGTACTGATGATATTTCCTTTATCGGCATAGGCCTCAATGCGATCCAATGAAGTCCTTCTCAGGTTCCTCAATAACAGTGATAATGGACTGTTGCAGGAAACATAAGAGTAACACTGTGAGATGAATTCACACATCACCAAGAAGTTTCTAGGAAAACTTCTTTCTAGTTTTCATCTCAGGATATTTCCTTTGTCATCGTAAGCTTCATTGCCTTCAGATATATCCCATTGCAGATTTCCAGAAAACTGTGTTAGCACCCTGAACACTGAAGAGAAAGGTGTAACTCTGTGAGTTGCATTCACACAGCGAAATGCAGTTTCTCAGAAATCTTCTTTCCAGTTTTCATCTGAGGATATTTCCTTTTTCACCATAGCCCTCAATGAGCTCACAAATATCACTTTGCAGAACACAAGATAACAAAGTTAGCAAACTGTACCAAGAAGGGAAGGGTGGAACTCTGTGTGATGAAGTCACACATCAGAAAGCAATCTCTCAGAAAGCTTCTCTCTACTTATTATCTGAGGATATTTCCTTTTTCAGCATAGGCCCCTATGGGCTCCCAAATCTCACTTTGCAGATTACATGAAAAGAGTGTTAGCAATCTGCTTCCTGAGAACTAAGCTGTAACTCTGTGAGAGGTATTCGCGGATCACAAAGAAGTTTCTCAGAAAGCTTTTTTCATGTTTTGAACCGATGATATTTCCTTTATCAGCGTAGGCCTCAATGCTATCCGAAGAAGTCCTCAGGTTCCTCAAAAACAGTAATAATGGACTGTTGCAGAAAACATAAGTGTAACTCTGTGAGAGGAAATCACACATCACCAAGAAGTTTCTAGGAAAGCTTCTTTCTAATTTTCAACTGAGGATATTGCCTTCGTCACCGTAAGATGCATTGCGTTCAGAAGTATCCCATGCAGATTTCCAGAAAACTGTGTCAGCACACTGAACACTGAAGAGAAAGGTGTAACTCTGTGGTTGCATACACGAAACGCAGTTTCTCAGAAGGCTTCTTTCCAGTTTTCCTCTGAGGATATTTCCTTTTTCACCATGGGCCCCTATGGCCTCCCAAATCCCACTTTGCAGATTCCACGAAAAGAGTGATAGCAAACTGCTTCCTGAGAACTAAGCTGTAACCCCGTGAGAGGAATTCACAGATCACAAAGAAGTTTCTCAGAAAGCTTCTTTCACGTTTTGAACTGATGATATTTCCTTTATCGTCGTAGGCCTCAATGCGATCCAAAGAAGTCCTTCTCAGGTTCCTCAAAAACAGTGATAATGGACTGTTGCAGGAAACATAAGGGTAACTCTGTGAGATGAATTCACATATCACCAAGAAGTTTCTAAGAAAGCTTCTTTCTAGTTTTCATGTGAGAATATTTCCTTTGTCACCATAAGCGTCACTGCGTTCGGAAGTATCCCATTGTATATCTCCAGAAAACTGTGTTAGCACACTGAACACTGAAGAGAAAGGTGAAACTCTGTGAGTTGCATTCGCACATCACAATGCAGTTTCTCAGAAGGCTTCTTTCCAGTTTTCATCTGAGGATATTTCCTTTTCCACCATAGCCCTCAATGAGCTCCCAAATATCACTTTGCAGAACACAAGATATCAGAGTTAGTAAACTGTTCCAAGAAGGGAAGGGTGGAACTCTGTGTGATGAAGTCACACATCAAAAAGCAATCTCTCAGTAAACTTCTCTGTAGTTATTATCTGAGGATATTTCCTTTTTCACCATGCACCCCTATGGGCTCCCAAATCTCACTTTGCACATTCCAGGAAAAGAGTGTTAGCAAACTGCTTCCGGAGAACTAAGCTGTAACTCTGTGAGTGGAATTCACGAATCACAAAGAAGTTTCTCAGAAAGCTTCTTTCACGTTTTCAACTGATGATATTTTATTTCTCAGTGTAGGCCTCGATACGATCCAAAGTATTCCTTCTCAGGTACCTCAAAAACAGTGATAATGGATTGTTCCAGGAAAAATAAGTGTAACTCTGTGAGATGAATTCACTCATCACCGAGAAGTTTCTAGGAGAGCTTCTTTCTAGTTTTCATCTGTGGATATTTCCTTTGTCACTGTAATGTTCATTGCGCTATGAAGTATCTAATTGCAGATTTCCAGAAAACTTAGTTAGCAAACTGATCACTGAAGAGAAACATGTAACTCTGTGAGTTGCATTCACACATCGCAATGCAGTTTCTCAGAAGGCTTCTTTCCAGTTTTGATCTGAGGATATTTCCTTTTTCGACATAACCCTCAATGAGCTCCAAAATATCACTTTGCAGAACCCAACAAAACAGAATGAGCAAACTGGTCCAAGAAGGGAAAGGTGGAACGGTGTGTTATGAAGTCACACATCAGAAAGCAATCTCTTTGTAACCTTCTCTGTAGTAATTATCTGAGGATATTTCCTTTTTAACCATGGGCCACTATCGGCCCCGTAATCTCACTTTACAGATTCCACGAAAAGAGTGTTAGCAAACCGCTTCCTGAGAACTAAGCTGTAACTCCGTGATAGTAATTCACAGATCACAAAGAAGTTTCTCAAAAAGCTTCTTTCACGTTTTGAACAGATGATATTTCCTTTATCAGCGAAGGGAGCAATGCGATCCAAAGAAGTCCTTCTCAGGTCCCTCAAAAACACTGATAACGGACTGTTGCCTGAAACCTAAGTGCAACTCTGTGAGACAGACGATTTCAGAGATCACCAATAAGTTTCAAAGAAAGCTTCTTTCTAGTTTTCATCTGAGGATATTTCCTTTGTCACCGTAAGCGTCATTGGTTTAAGAAGTATCCCAATGCAGATTTCCAGAAAACTGTGTTAGCAAACTGAACACTGAAGTGAATCGTGTAACTCTGTGAGTTGCATTATCCCATCGCAATGCAGTTTCTCAGAAGGCTTCTTTCCAGTTTTCATGTGAGGATATTTCCTTCTTCAACATAGCCCTCAATGAGCTCCCAAATATCACTTTGCCCAACCCGACACAACAGAGTTAGCAAGCTGTTCCAAGAAGGGAAGGGTGGAACTCTGTGTGATGAAGTCACACATCAGAAAGCAATCTCTCAGTAAGCTTCTCTCTAGTTATTGTCTGAGGATATTTCCTATTTCACCTTGGGCCCCTAAGGGCTCCCAAATCTCACTTTGTAGTTTCCACGAAAAGAGTGTTAGCAAACTTCTTCCTGAGACCTAAGCTGTAACTCTGTGATAGGAATTCAAAGATCACAAAGAAGTTTCTCAGAAAGCTTCTTTCACGTTTTGAAATGATGATATTTCCTGTATCAGCGTAGGCCTCAATGCCATCCAAAGTATTCCTTCTCAGTTTCTTCAAAAACAGTGATAATGGACTCTTGCAGGAAGCATAAGTATAACTCTGTGAGATGAATTCTCTCATCACCAAGAAGTTTCTAAGAAAGCTTCTTTCTAGTTTTCATCTGAGGATATTTCCTTTGTCACCGTAAGCTTCATTGCGTTCAGAAGAATCCCATTGCAGATTTCCGTAAAACTGTGTCAGCCAGCTGAACAGTGAAGAGAAACTTGTAACTCTGTGAGTTGCACTCACACATCGCAATGCACTTAATCAGACGGCTTCTTTCCAGTTTTGATCTGAGGATATTCCCTTTTTCAACATAGCTGTCAATGAGCTACCAAATTTCACTTTGCAGAACACAACACAACAGAGTTAGCAATCTGTTCGAAGAAGGGAAGGTTGGGACTATATGTGATGAAGTCATGCATCAGAAATCAATCTCTCAGTAAGCTTCTCTCTAGTTATTTTCTGAGGATATTTCCTATTTCACCATGGGCCCCTAAGGGCTCCAAATCTCGCTTTGCAGATTCCACGAAAAGAGTGTTAGCAAACTGCTTCCTGAGAACTAAGCTGTAACTCTGTGATAGGAATTCAAAGATCACAAAGAAGTTTCTCAGAAAGCTTCTTTCACGTTTTGAACTGATGATAGTTCCATTATCATCGCAAGCCTCAATGCGATCCAAAGAAGTCTTTCTCAGTTTCCTAAAAAAGAGTGATAATGGACTGTTGCAGGAACCATAAGTGTAACTCTGTGAGATGAATTCACACATCACCAAGAGGTAAATAGGAAAGCTTCTTTCTACTTTTCAGCTGAGAATATTTCCTTTGTCAACATTAGCTTCATTGTGTTCAGAATTATCGCATTACAGATTTCCAGAAAACTGTGTTAGCACACTGAACACTGAAGGCAAAGGTGTAACTCCGTGAGTTGCATTCACACATCGAAATGCAGTTTCTCAGAAGGCTTTTTTCCAGTTTTCATCTGAGGATATTTCCTTTTTCACCATAGCCATCAATGAGCTCCAAATATCACTTTGCAGTACACAAGATAACAGAGTTAGCAAACTGTTCCAAAAAGGGAAGGGTGGAACTCTGCGTGATGAAGTCGCACATCAGAAAGCAATCTCTAAGAAAGCATCTACTCTAGTTATAATCTGAGGATATTTCCTTTTTCACCATGGGCCCCTTCGGGCTCCCAAATCTCACTTTGGAGATTCCACGAAAAGAGTGTTAGCAAACGGCTTCCTGAGAACTAAGCTGTAACTCTGTGAGAGGAATTCACAGATCACAAAGAAGTTTCGCAGAAACCTTCTTTCACGTTTTGAGCTGATGATTTTTCCTTTGTCAGCGTAGGCCTCAAAGCTATCCAAAGAAGTCCTTCTCAGGTTCCTCAAAAACAGCGATACTGGACTGTTGCCGGAAACGTAAGTGTAACTGTGTAAGATGAATTCACACATCACCAAGAAGTTTCTAAGAAAGCTTCTTTGTAGTTTTCATCTAAGGATATTTCCTTTGTCACAGTAAGCTTCATTGCGTTCAGAAGTATCCCATTGCAGATTTCCAGAAAATTGTGTTAGCACACTGAACACTGAAGGGAAAGGTGTAACTCTGTGACTTGCATTCACACATCGCAATGCAGTTTCTCAGAAGGCTTCTTTCCAGTATTCATCTGAGGATATTTCCTTTTTCACAATAGCCCTCAATGAGCTCCCAAATATCACTTTGCAGAACACAAGATAACAGAGTTAGCAAACTGTTCCAAGAAGGAAAGGGTGGAACTCTGTGTGATGAAGTCACACATTAGAAAGCAATCTCTCAGAAAGCTTCTCTCTAGTTATTATCTGAGGATATTTCCTTTTTCACCATGGGCCCTTATGGGCTCCCAAATCTCACTTTGCAGATTCCACGAAAAGAGGGTTACCACACTTCTTCCTGAGAACGAAACTCTAACTCTGTGAGAGGAATTCACAGATCACCATGAAGTTTCTAGGAAAGCTTCTTTCACATTTTGAACTGATGATATTTCCTTTATCAGTTTAGGCCTCATTGCGATCCAAAGAAGTCCTTCTCAGATTTCTCAATAAGAGTGATAATGGACTGTTGCATGAAACATAAGTGTAATTCTGTGAGATGAATTCACACATCACCAAGAAGGTTCTAAGAAAGCTTCTTCCTAGTTTTCATCTGAGGATATTTCCTTTGTCACCGTAAGCTTCATTGCATTCAGAGGTATCCCATTGCAGATTTCCAGAAAACTGTGTTAGCTCACTGAACACTGAAGAGAAAGGTGTAACTCTGTGAGTTGCATTCACACATCGCAATGCAGTTTCTCAGAAGGGTTCTTTCCAGTTTTCATCTGAGGATATTTCCTTTTTCACCATAGCCCTCAATGAGCTCCCAAACATCACTTTGCAGAACACAAGAGAGTTAGCAAACTGTTCCAAGAAGGGAAACGTGGAACTCTGTGTGATGAAGTCACACATCAGAAAGCAAAATCTCAGAAAGCTTCTCTGTACTTATTACCTGAGGATATAACCTTTTTCATCAAGGGCCCCAATGGGCTCCGAAATCTCACTTTGCTGATTCCACGAAAAGAGTGTTAGCAAACTACTTCCTGAGATCTAAGCTGTAACTCTGTGAGAGGAATTCACAGATCACAAAGAAGTTTCTCAAAAACCTTCTTTCACGTTTTGAACTGATGATTTTTCCTTTATCAGCATAGGGCTCAAAGCAATCCAAAGAAGTCCTTCTCAGGTTCCTCAAAAACAGTGATAATGGACTGTTGCAGGAAACGTAAGTGTAACTCTGTGACATGAATTTACACATCACCAAGAAGTTTCTAAGAAAGCTTCTTTCTAGTTGTCATCTGAGGATATTTCCTTTGTCACCATAAGCTTCATTGCGTTCAGAAGTATCCCATTGCAGATTTCCGGAAAATTGTGTTAGTAAACTGAACACTGAAGAGAAAGGTGTAACTCTGTAAGTTGCATTGACACATCGAATTGCAGTTTCTCAGAAGGCTTCTTGCCAGTTTTCATCTGAAAATATTTCCTTTTTCACCCCTCAATGAGCTCCCAAATATCACTTTGCAGAACACAAGATAACAGAGTTCGCAAACTGTTCCAAGAAGAGAAGGGTGGAACTCTGTGTGATGAAGTCACACATCAGAAAGCAATCCCTCAGAAAGCTTCTCTCTAGTTATTATCTGAGGGTATTTCCTTTTTCACCATAGGCCCCTATGGGCTCCCATATCTCACTTAGGAGATTCCACGAAAAGAGTGTTAGCAAATTGTTTCCGGAGAACTAAGCTGTAACTCGGTGAGTGGAATTCACAGATCACAAAGAAGTTTCTCAGAAAGCTTCTTTCACGTTTTGAATTGATGATATTTCCATTATCAGCGTAGGCCTCAATGCGATCCAAAGAAGTCCTTCTCAGGTACCTCAAAAACAGTGATAATGGACTGTTGCTGGAAAAATAGGTGTAACAGTTTGAGATGAATTCACACATCACCAAGAAGTTTCTAAGAAAGCTTCTTTCTAGTTTTCATCTGAGAATGTTTCCTTTGTCACCGAAAGCTTCAAGGCGTTCAGAAGTATCCCATTGCAGATTTCCAGAAAACTGGGTTAGCACACTGAACACTGAAGAGAAAGGTGTAACTCTGTGAGTTGCATTCACACATCGCAACGCAGTTTCTAAGAGGTCTTCTTTCTCGTTTTCACCTTAGGATAGTTCCTTTTTCACCATAGACCTCAAAGAGTTCCAAATATCACTTTGCAGAACTCAAGATAACAAAGTTAGCAAACTGATCCAAAAAGGGAACGGTGGAACTCTGTGTGATGTAGTCACACATCAGAAAGCAATTTCTCAGAAAGATTCTCTCTAGTTATTATCTGAGGATATTTCCTTTTTGATCATGGGCCCCTACGGGCTCCCAAATCTCACTTTGCAGATTCCACGATAAGAATGTTTGCAAACTGCTTCCTGAGAACTAAGCTGTAACTCTGTGAGAGGAATTCACAGATCACAAAGAAGTTTCTCAGAAAGCTTCTTTCACGTTTTGAACTGATGATATTTCCTTTATTAGCATAGGCCTCAATGCGATCCAAAAAGTCCTTCTAAGGTTCTGCAAAAACAATCATAATGGACTGTTGCAGGAAACATAAGTGTCACTCTGTGAGATGAATTCAAACATCACCAAGCAGTATTTTGAGGAAGCTTCTTTCTAGTTTTCATTTGAGAATATTTCCTTTGTCACCGTAAGCTTCCTTGCATTCAGAAGTATCCCATTGCAGATTTCCAGAAAACTGTGTTAGCAATCTGAAAACTGAAGAGAAAGGTGTAACTCTGTGAGTTGCATTCACAAATCGAAATGCAGTTTCTCAGAGGACTTCTTTCCAGTTTTCATCTGAGAATATCTCCTTTTTCACCATAGCCCTCAATGAGCTCCCATTTATCACGTTGCAGAACAGAAGATAACAGATTTAGCAAACTGTTCCAAGAAGGGAAGGGTGGAACTCTGTGTGATGTAGTCACACATCAGAAAGCAATCTCTCAGAAGGCTTCTCTCTAGTTATTATGTGAGGATATTACGTTTTTCACCAAGGGCTTCTATGAGCTGCCAAATCTCACTTTGCAGGTTCTAAGAAAAGAATGTTAACAAACTGCTTCCTGAGAACTAAGCTGTAACTATGAGAGAGGAATTCACAGATCACAAAGAAGTTTCTCAGAAAACTTCTTTCACGTTTTGAACTGATGATATTTCCTTTAACAGCGTAGGCATCAATGTGATCCAAAGAAGTCCTTCTCAAGTTCTTCAAAAACAGTGATATTGGACTGTTGCAGGAAACATAAGTGTAACTCTCTGAGATGAATTCACACACCACCAAGTAGTTTCTAGGAAAGCTTCCTTCTAGTTTTCAACTGAGGATATTTCCTTTGTCACCGTAAGCTTCATGGCGTTCAGAAGTATCTAATTGCAGATTTCCAGAAAACTGTGTTGACACACTGAACACTGAAGAGAGAGGTGTAACTGTGTGACCTGCATTCACACATCGCAATGCACTTTCTCGGAAGGCTTCTTTCCAGTTTTCATCTGAGGATATTTCCTTTTTCACCATAGCCCTCAATGAGCTCCCTAATATCACTTTGCAGAACACAAGATAACAGAGTTAGCAAACTGTTCCAAGAAGGGAAGGGTGGAAGTCTGTGTGATGAGGTCACACCTCAGAAAGCAATCTCTCAGAAAGGTTCTCACTAGTTATTATCTGAGGATATTTCCTTTTTCACAATGGGCCCCTATGGGCTCCCAAATCTCACTTTGCGGGTTCCACGAAAAGAATGTTAGCAAACTGCTGCCCGAGAACTAAGCTGTAACTCTGTGAGAGGAATTCACACATCATAAAGAAGTTTCTCAGAAAGCTTTTTTCACGTTGAACTGATGATATTTCCTTTATCAGCGTATGTCTCAAAGCGATCGAAAGAAGTCCTTCTCAGGTTCCTCAAAAACAGTGATAATGGACTGTTGCAGGAAATGTAAGTGTAAATCTGTGAGATGAATTCACACATAACCAAAAAGGTTCTATGAAAACTTCTTTCTAATTTTCAACTGAAGATATTTCCTTTGTCACGGTAATCTTCATTGCGTTCAAAAGTATCTCATTGCACATTTCCAGAAAACTGTGTTATCACAATGAACACTGAAGGGAAAGGTGTAACTCTGTGAGTTGCATTCACACATCGAAATGCAGTTTCTCGGAAGGCTTCTTTCCCGTTTTCATCTGAGGATATTTCTTTTTTCGTCATAGCCCTCAATGAGCTCCCAAATATCACTTTGCAGAACACCAGATAACAGAGTTAGCAAACTGTTCCAAGAAGAGAATGGTGGAACTCTGTGTGATGAAGTCACACATCAGAAAGCAATCTCTCAGAAACCTTCTCTCTAGTTATTATCTGAGGATATTTCCTTTGTCACCATGGGCCCTTTGGGCTCCCAAATCTCAGTTTGCAGATTCCACGAGAAGAGTGTTTGCAAATTGCTTCCTGAGAACTAAGCTGCAACTCTCTGAGAGGAATTCACAGATCACAAAGAAGTTTCTCAGAAAGTTTCTTTCACGTTTTGAACTGATGATATTTCCATTATCAGCGTAGGCCTCAATGCGATCCAAAGAAGTCCTTCTCAGGTTCCTCAAAAACAGTGATAATGGACTGTTGCAGGAAACATAAGTGTAATTCTGTGAGATGAATTCACACATCACCAAGAAGTTTCTAGGAAAGCTTCTTTGTGTTTTTCATCCGAGGATATTTCGTTTGTCACCGTAAGCTTCATTGTGTTCAGAAGTATCCCATTGCAGATTTTCAGAAAACTGTGTTAGCACACTGAACACTGAAAAGAAAGGTGTAATTCTGTGAGTTGCATTCACACATCGCAATGCAGTTTCTCAGAAGGCTTCTTTCCAATTTTGATCTGAGGTAATTTCCTCTTTCGCCACAAACCTCAATGAGCTCCCAAATAGCACTTTGCAGAACACAAGATAACAGAGTTAGCAAACTGCGTCAAGAAGGGAAGGGTGGAACTCTGTGAGATGAAGTCACACATCCGAAAGCAATCTCTCAGAAAACTTCTCTCTAGTTAATATCTGAGGATACTTCCTTTTTCACCATGGGCCTCTATGGACTCCCAACTCTCAAGTTGCAGATTCCACGAAAAGAATGTTAGCAAACTGCTTCCGGGGAACTAAGCTGTAACTCTGTGAGAGGAATTCACTGATCACAAAGAAGTTTCTCAGAAAGCTTCTTTCACGTTTTGAACTGATGATATTTCGGTTATCAGTGTAGGCCTCAATGCGATCCAAAGAAGTCCTTCTCAGGTTCCTCATAAACAGTGATAATGGACTGTTGCAGGAAACATAAGTGTAACTCTGTGAGATGAATTCACACATCACAAACAAGTCTCTATGAAAGCTTCTCTCTAGTGTTCATCTGAGGATATTTCCTTTGTCACCGTTAGCTACATTGCATTCAGAAATATCCCATTGCCGATTTCGAGAAAACTGTGTTAGCACACTGAACACTGAAGAGAAAGGTGTAACTCTGTGAGTTGCATTCACACATCTCAATGCAGTTTCTCAGAAGGCTTCTTTCCAGTTTTCATCTGAGGATATTTCCTTTTTCACCATATACCTCCATGAGCTCCCAAATATCACTTTGCAGAACCCAACACAACAGATTGAGCAAACTGTTACAAGAAGGGAAGGGTGGAACTCTGTATGATGAAGTCCTGCATCAGAAAGCAATCTCTCAGAGAGCTTCTCTAGGTATTATCTGAGGATATATCCGTTTTCACCATGGGCAATTATGGGCTCCCAAATCTCACTTTGCAGATTCCACGAAAAGAGTGTTAGCAAACTGCTTCCTGAGAACTAAGGTGTAACTCTGTGACAGGAATTCACAGATCACAAAGAAGTTTCTCAGAAAGCTTCTTTCACGTTTTGAACTGATGATATTTCCTTTATCAGCGTAGGCCTCTATGCGATCCAAAGAAATCCTTCTCAGGTTCCTCAAAAACTGTGATAATGGACTGTTGCACGAAACATAAGTGTAACATTGTGAGATGAATTCACACATCAGCAAGAATTCCCTAAGAAAGCTTCTTTCAAGTTTTCATCTGAGGATATTTCCTTTGTCACCATAAGCTTCATTGCGTTCAGATGTATCCCATTGCAGACTTCCAGAAAACTGTGTTAGCACACTGAACACTATAGAGAAACGTCTAACTCAGTGAGTTGCATTCACACATCCCAATGCAGTTTCTCAGAAGGCTTCTTTCCATTTTTCATCTGAGGATATTTCCTTTTCCACTATAGCTCTCCAGGAGCTCCCAAATATCACTTTGCAGAACACCAGATAACAGAGTTAGCAAACTGTTCCAAGAAGGGAAGAGTGGAACTCTGTGTGATGAAGTCACACATCAGAAAGCAATCTCTCAGAAAGTTTCTCTCTAGTTATTTTCTGAGGATATTTACTTTTTCACCATGGGCCCATATGGGCTGCCCAATCTCACTTTGCAGGTTCCACGAACGGAATGTTAGCAAACTGCTTCCTGAGAACTAAGCTGTAACTGTGTGAGAGGAATTCACACATCACAAAGAAGTTTCTCAGAAAGCTTCTTTCACGTTTTGAACTGATGATATTTCCTTGAGTAATGCAGGCATCAATGCGATCCAAATAAGTCCTTCTCAGGTTCTTCAAAAACAGTGATAATGGACTGTTTGTTGCACGAAACATAAGTGTACCTCTCTGAGACAAATCTACCCATCACCACCAATTTTCTGGGAAAGCTTTTTTCTAGTTTTCATCTGAGGATATTTCCTTTGTCACCATAAGCTTCATGGCGGTCAGAAGTATCCCATTGCAGATTTCCACAAAACTGTGTTAGCACACTGAACACTGAAGGGAAAAGTGTAACTCTGTGAGTTGCATTCACACATCGGAATGCAGTTTCTCAGAAGGCTTCTTTCTCGTTTTCAAATGATTATATTTCCTTTTCCATCGTAGCCCTCAATGAGCTCCCAAATATCTCTTTGCAGAACACAAGATAACAGAGTTAGCAAACTGTTCCAAGAAGGGAAGGGTGGAACTCTGTGTGATGAAGTCACACATCAGAAAGCAATCTCTCAGAAAGCTTCTCTCTACTTATTATCTGAGGATATTTCCTTTTTCACCATGGGCCCCTATGGGCTCCCAAATCTCACATTGCAGATTCCACGAAAAGAGTGTTAGCAAACTGCTTCCAGAGAACTAATCTGTAACTCTGTGAGTGGAATTCACAGATGACAAAGAAGTTCTTCAGAAAGCTTCTTTCACATTTTGAACTGATGATATTTTATTTATCAGAGTAGACCTCAATGTGATCCAAAGTATTCCTTCTCAGGTACCTCAAAAACAGTGATAATGGATTGTTGCAGGAAACATAAGTGTAAATCTGTGAGATGAATTCACACATCACCGAGAAGTTTCTAGGAAAGATTCTTTCTAGTTTTCATTTGAGGATATTTCCTTTATCACCACAGCCCTCAAAGAGCTACCAAATATCACTTTGCAGAATACAAGATAACAGAGTTAGCAAACCGTTCCAAGAAGGGAAGAGTGGAACTCTTTGTGATGAAGTCACACATCAGAAGACAATCTCTCAGAAAGCATCTTTGTAGTTATTATCTGAGGATATTTCCTTTTTCACCATGGGCCCCTATGGGCTCCCAAATCTCACTTTGCAGATTCCACGAAAAGAGTTTTAGCAAACTGCTTCCTGAGAACTAAGCTGTAACTCTGTGAGATGTATTCACACATCATCTTGAAGTTTCTAGGAACGCTTCTTTCAAGTTTTCATCTGAGGATATTTCCCTTGTCACCGTAAGCTTCATTGCTTTCAGTAGTATCCCATTGCAGATATCCAGAAAACTGTGTTAGCAATCTGAACACTGAAGAGAGAAATGTAACTCTGTGAGTTGCATTCACACATCGAATGGCAGTTTCTCAGAAGGCTTCTTTCCACTTTTCATCTAAAGATATTTCCTTTTTCACCATAGCCCTCAATGAGCTCCGAAATATCACTTTGACAAACACAAGATTACAGAGTTAGCAAACTGTTCCAAGAAGGGCAGGGTGGAACTCTGTGTGATGAATTCACACATCAGAAAGCAATCTCTCAGCAAGCTTCTCTCTAGTTATTATCTGAGGATACATCCGTTTTCACCATGGGCAACTCTGGGCTCCCAAACCTCACTTTGCAGATTCCACAAAAAGAGTGTTAGCAAACTGCTTTCGAGAACTAAGCTGTAACTCTGTCAGAGGAATTCCCAGATCACAAAGAAGTTTCTCAGAAAGCTTATTTCAAGTTTTGAACTGATGTTATTTCCTTTATCAGCGTAGTCCTCAATGCAATCCAACGAAGTCCTTCTCAGGTTCCTAAAACAGAGTGATAATGGACTGTTGCAAGAAACATAAGTGTAACATTGTGAGATGAATTCACCCATCACCAAGAAGTGTCTAAGAAAGCTTCTTTCAAGTTTTCCTCTGTGAATTTTTCCTTTGTCACCGTAAGCTTCCTTGCGTTCGGAAGTATCCCATTGCAGATTTCCAGAAAACTGTGTCAGAACACTGAACACTGAAGAGGAACGTGTAACTCTGTGAGTTGCATTCACACATCACAATGCAGCTTTTCAGAGGGCTTCTTTCCAGTTTTGATCTGAGGATATTTCCTTTTTCACCATAGCCCTCAATGAGCTCCCAAATATCACTTTGCAGAACACAAGATAACAGAGTTAGCAAACTGTCCCAAGAAGGGAATGGTGGAACTCTGTGTGATGAAGTCACACATCAGAAAGCAATCTCTCGCTCTGTCTCCCGGACTAGAGTGCAGTGGCGAGATCTCAGCTCACTGCAAGCTCCGCCTCCCGCGTTTACGCCATTCTCCTGCCTCAGCCTCCTGAGTAGCTGGGACTACAGGCACCCGCCACCTCGCCCAGCTAGTTTTTGTATTTTTAGTAGAGATGGGGTTTCACCGTGGTAGCCAGGATGGTCTCCATCTCCTGACCTCGTGTTTCGCCAATCTCGGCCCCCCAAAGTGCTGGGATTACAGGCTTGAGCCACCGCGCCCGGCCAATATATCCTTTTTCACCATGAGCCCTTATGGGTTCCCAAATCTCACATTGCAGATCCCACGAAAGGAGTGTTAGCAAACTGCTCCCTGAGAACTAAGCTGTAGCTCTGTGAGAGGAATTCACAGATCACAAAGAAGTTTCTCAGAAAGCTTATTTCACGTTTTGAACTGATGATATTTCCTTTATCAGCGTAGGCCTCAATGCGATCCAAAGAAGTCCTTCTCAGGTTCCTCACAAACAGTGATAATGGACTGTTGCAGGAAACATAAGTGTAACTCTGTGAGATGAATTCACACATCACCAAGAGGTTTCTAGGAAAGCTTCTTTCTAGTTTTCAACTGAGGATATTTCCTTTGTCACCGTAAGTTTCATTGCATTCAGAAGTATCCCATTGCAGAATTACAGAATTCTCTGTGAGCACACTGAACACTGAAGAGAAAGGTGTAACTGTGTGAATTGCATTCACACATCGCAATGCAGTTTCTCAGAAGGCTTCTTTCCAATTTTCATCTGAGGATTTTTCCTTTTTCACCATAGACAGCAATGACCTCCCAAATATCACTTTTCAGAACACAAGATAACAGAAGTTAGCAAACTCTTCCAAGAAGGGAAGCGTGGAATTCTGTGTGATGAAGTCACACATCAGAAAGCAATCTCTCAGAAAGCTTCTCTCTAGCAATTATCTGAGGATATTTTCTTTTTCACTATGGGTGCCTATGGGCTCCCAAATCTCACTTTGCAGATTCCACAAAAATAGTGTTAGCAAACTGCTTCCTGAGATCTAAGCTGTAACTCTGTGAGAGAAATTCACAGATTACCGAGAACTTTCTCAGAAAGCTTCTTTCTCGTTTTGAACTGATGATATTTCCTTTATCAGCGTCGGACTTACTGTGATTCAAAGTACTCCTTCTCAGGTACCTCAAAAACAGTGATAATGGATTGTTCCCAGAAACATACGTGAAACTCTGGGAGCTGAATTCACACATCACCAAGAAGTTTCTATGAAAACTTCTTTCTAGTTTTTATCTGAGGATATTTCCTTTGTCACCGTAAGCTTCATTGCGTTCAGAAGTATCCCATTGCAGATTTCCAGAAAAATGTGTCAGAACACTGAACACAGAAGAGGAAGGTGAAACTCTATGACCTGCATTCCCACATCGCAATGCAGTTCCTCAGAAGGCTTCCTCGAGTTTCCATTTGAGGATATTTCCTTTTTCACCATAGCCCTCAATGAGCTCCGAAATATCACTTTGCAGAACACAAGATAACAGAGGTAGCAAACTGTTCCAAGTAGGGAAGGGTGGAACTCTGTGTGATGAAGTCACACATCAGAAAGCTATCTCTCAGAAAGCATCTCTATAGTTAATATCTGAGGATATTTCCTTTTTTACCATGGGCCCCTATGGGCTCCCAAATCTCACTTTGCAGATTCCACGAAAAGAGTGTTAGCAAACTGCATCCTGAGAACTAAGCTGTAACTCTGTGAGAAGAATTCACAGATCACAAACAAGTTTCTCTGAAAGCTTCTTTCACGTTTTCCACTGATGATATTTTCTTTATCAGTGTAGGCCCCAAAGCGATCCAAAGAAGTGCTTCTCAGGTTCTCAATAACAGTGATAATGGACTGCTCCAGGAAACATGAATGTAAGTCTGTGAGATGAATTCACACATCACCAAGAAGTTTCTAGGAAAGCTTCTTTCTAGTTTTCATCTGAGGATATTTCCTTTGTCACCGTAAGCTTCATTGCGTTTAGAAGTATCCCAATGCATATTTCCAGAAAACTGTGTTGGCACACTGAGCACTGAAGAGAAAGGTGTAACTCTGTGAGTTGCATTCACACATCGCAATGCAGTTTCTCAGAAGGCTTCTTTCCACTTTTCATCTGAGGTTATTTCCTTTTTCTCCCTAGCCCTCCATGAGCTCCCAAATATCACTTTGCAGAACACAAGATAACAGAGTTAGCAAACTCTTCCAAGAAGGGAAGGGTGGAACTCTGTGTGATGAACTGACACATTAGAAAGCAATCTCTCAGAATGCTTCTCTCTAGTTATTATCTGAGTCAATTTCCTTTTTCACCATGGGCACCTATGGGCTCCTAAATCTCACTTTGTAGATTTTCACGAAAAGAGTGTTAGCAAACTGCTTCCTGAGAGCTAAGCTGTAACTCTGTGAGATGAATTCACAGATCACAAAGGAGTTTCTCAGAAAGCTTCTTTCACGTTTTGAACTGATGATATTTCCTTTATCAGCGTAGGCCTCAATGCGATCCAAAGAAGTCCTTCTCAGGTTTCTCAAAACCAGTGATAATGGACTATTGCAGGAAACATAAGTGTAACTCTGTGAGATGAATTCACACATTACCAAGTAGTTTCTAGGGAAGCTTCTTTCTAGTTTTCATCTGAGGATATTTCCTTTGTCACCATAAGCTTCATTGCGTTCAGAAGTATCCCATTGCAGATTTCCAGAAAACTGTCTTAGCACACTGAACACTGAAGAGAATGGTGTAACTCTGTGAGTTGCATTCACACATCGCTACGCAGTTTCTCAGAAGGCTTCTTCCCAGTTTTCATCTGAGAATATTTCCTTTTCCACCATAGCCCTCAATGAGCTCCATAATATCACTTTGCAGGACACAAGATAAGAGAGTTAGCAAACTGTTCCAGGAAGGAAATGTTGGAACTCTGTGTGATGAAGTCACACATCAGAAAGCAATCTCTCAGAAAGCTTCTCTCTAGTTATTAACTGACGATATTTCCTTTTTCACCATGGGCCCCTATGGGCTCCCAATTCTCACTTTGCAGATTCCACGAAAAGCGTGTTAGCAAACTGCTTCCTGAGAACTAAGCTGTAACACTGTGAGAGGAATTCACAGATCACAAAGAAGTTTCTCAAAAACCTTCTTTCACGTTTTGAAATGATGATTTTTCCTTTATCAGCGTAGGCCTCAATGGGATCCAAAGAAGCCGTTCTCAGATTCCTCAGAGACAGTGTTAATGGACTGCTCCACGAAACATAAGTGTAACTCTGTGAGATGAATTCACACATCACCAAGAAATTTCTAGGAAAGGTTCTTTCTAGTTTTCATCTGAGGATATTTCCTTTGTCACCGTAAGCTTCCTTGCGCTAAAAGGTATCCCATTGCAGATTTCCAGAAAACTTAGTTAGCAAACTGATCACTGAAGAGAAACGTGTAACTCGGTGAGTTGCATTCACACATCGAAATGCACTTTCTCAGAAGGCTTCTTTCGAGTTTTCATTTGAGGATATTTCCTTTTTCACCATAGCCCTCAATGAGCTCAGAAATATCACTTTGCAGAACACAAGATAACAGAGTTAGAAAACTGTTACAGGAAGGGAAGTGTGGATCTCTGTGTGATAAAGTGACACATCAGTAAGCAATCTCTCAGAAAGCTTCTCTCTAGTTATTATCAGAGGATATTTCCTTTTTCACCATGGGCCCCTATGGGCTCCCAAATCTCACTTTGCAGATTCCATGAGAACGGTGTTACCAAACTGCTTCCTGAGAACTAAGCTGTAACTCTGTGAGTGGAATTCAAACATCACAAAGAAGTTTCTCAGAAAGCTTCTTTCACGTTTTGAACAGATGATATTTTATTTATCAGCGTAGGCCTCAATGCGATCCATAGTATTCCTTCTCAGGTACCTCAAAAAAGTGGTAATCGACTGTTGCTGGAAACATAAGTATAACTCTGTGAGATGAATTCACACATCACCAAGACGTTTCTAGGAAAGCTTCCTTCAAGGTTTCATCTGAGGATATTTCCTTTGTCACACTAATTTCATTTAGTTCAGAAGTATCCCATTGCAGATTTCCAGAACACTGTGATAGCACACTGAACACTGAAGAGAAAGGTGTAACTCTGTGAGTTGCATTCACACATCGCAATGCAGTTTCTCAGAAGGCTTCTTTCCAGTTATCATCTGAGGATATTTCCTTTTTGACCATAGCCCTCAATGAGCTCCCAAATATCACTTTGCAGAACACAAGATAACAGAGTTAGCAAACTTTTCCAGGAAGGGAAGGGCGGAACTCTGTGTAATGTATTCACACATCAGAAAGCAATCTCTCAGGAAGCTTCTATCTAGTGATTATCTGAGGATACTTCCTTTTTACCATGGGCCTCTATGTGCTCCCAAATCTCACTGTGCATATTAAATGAAAAGAGTGTTAGCATACTGCTTCCTGAGAACAAAGCTGTAACTCTGTGAGAGGAATTCACAGATCACAAAGAAGTTTCTCAGAAAGCTTCTTTCACGTTTTGAACTGATGATATTTCCTTTATCAACGTAGGCCCCAATGTGAACCACAGAAGTAATTCTCAGGTTCCTCAAAAACAGTGACAATGGACTTTTGCAGGAAATAGAAGTGTAACTTTCTGCGATGAATTCACACATCTCCAAGAAGTTTCTAGGAAAACTTCTTGCTAGTTTTCAACTGAGGATATTTCCTTTGTCACCCTATGCTTCATTGTGTTCAGAATTATCCATTGCAGATTTCCCGAAAACTCTGTTAGCAAACTAAACACTAAAGAGAAAGGTGTAACTCTGGGAGTTGCATTCACATATCGCAATGCAGTTTCTCAGAAGGCTTCTCTCCAGTTTTGATCTGAGGATATTTATTCTTTCACCATAGCCCTCAATGAGCTCCCAAACATCACTTTGCGGAACACAAGATAACAGAGTTAGCCAACTGTTCCAAGAACGGAAGTGTGGAACTATGTGTGATGAAGTCAAACATCAGAAAGCAATCTCTCAGAAAGCTTCTCTCTAGTTATTATATGAGGATATATCCATTTTCACCATGGGCAACTATGGGCTCCCAAATCTCACTTTACAGATTCCACGAAACGAGTGTTAGCAATCTTCTTCCTGAGAACTAAGCTGTAACTCTGTGAGAGGAATTCACACATCACAAAGAAGTTTCTCAGAAAGCTTCTTTTAACTTTTTAACTGAAGATATTTCCTTTATAAACGTAGGCCTCAATGCGATCCAAAGAAGTCCTTCTCAGGTTCCTCAAAAACCGTGATAATGGATTGTTGCAGGAAAAAAAAGTGTAACTCTGTGCGATGAGTTCACACATCACCTAGAAGTTTCTAGGAAAGCTTCTTTCTAGTTTTCATCTGAGGATATTTCCTTTTTCACCGTAAGCTTCATTGCGTTCAGCAGTATCCCATTGCCGATTTCCAGAAAACTGTGTTAGCACACTGAACACTGAAGAGAAAGGTGTAACTCTGTGAGTTGCATTCACACATCGCAATGCAGTTTCTCAGAAGGCTTCTTTCCACTTTTCATCTGAGGTTATTTCCTTTTTCTCCCTAGCCCTCCATGAGCTCCCAAATATCACTTTGCAGAACACAAGATAACAGAGTTAGCAAACTCTTCCAAGAAGGGAAGGGTGGAACTCTGTGTGATGAACTGACACATTAGAAAGCAATCTCTCAGAATGCTTCTCTCTAGTTATTATCTGAGTCAATTTCCTTTTTCACCATGGGCACCTATGGGCTCCTAAATCTCACTTTGTAGATTTTCACGAAAGAGTGTTAGCAAACTGCTTCCTGAGAGCTAAGCTGTAACTCTGTGAGAGGAATTCACAGATCACAAAGGAGTTTCTCAGAAAGCTTCTTTCACGTTTTGAACTGATGATATTTCCTTTATCAGCGTAGGCCTCAATGCGATCCAAAGAAGTCCTTCTCAGGTTTCTCAAAACCAGTGATAATGGACTATTGCAGGAAACATAAGTGTAACTCTGTGAGATGAATTCACACATTACCAAGTAGTTTCTAGGGAAGCTTCTTTCTAGTTTTCATCTGAGGATATTTCCTTTGTCACCATAAGCTTCATTGCGTTCAGAAGTATCCCATTGCAGATTTCCAGAAAACTGTCTTAGCACACTGAACACTGAAGAGAATGGTGTAACTCTGTGAGTTGCATTCACACATCGCTACCGCAGTTTCTCAGAAGGCTTCTTCCCAGTTTTCATCTGAGAATATTTTCTTTTCCACCATAGCCCTCAATGAGCTCCATAATATCACTTTGCAGGACACAAGATAAGAGAGTTAGCAAACTGTTCCAGGAAGGAAATGTTGGAACTCTGTGTGATGAAGTCACACATCAGAAAGCAATCTCTCAATAAGCTTCTCTCTAGCTATTATCTGAGGATATTTCCTTTTTCAACATGGGCCCCTATGGGCTGCCAAATCTCACTTTGCAGATTCCACGAAAAGAGGGTTTGCAACCTCCTTCCTGAGAACTAAGATGTAACTCTGTGAGAGGAATTCACAGATCACAAAGATGTTTCTCAGAAAGCTTCTTTCACGTTGTGAACTGATGATATTTCCTTTATCAGCATAGGCCTCATTGAGATAAAAAGAATTCCTTCTCAGGTTTCAGTAACAGTGATAATGGACTGTTGCCGGAAACATAAGTGTAACTCCGTGAGATGAATTCACGCATCACCAATGAAGTTTCTAGGAAAGTTCTTTCTAGTTTTCATCTGAGGATATTTCCTTTGTCACCGAAAGCTTCAAGGCTTCAGAAGTATCCCATTGCAGATTTCCAGAAACTGTGTTAGCACACTGAACACTGAAGAGAAAGGTGTAACTCTGTGAGTTGCATTCACACATCGCAATGCAGTTTCTCTAAAGGCTTTCTTTCCAGTTTCATCTGAGGATAATTTCCTCTTTCAGATAGCCCCTCAATGAGCTCCCAAATATCATTTTGCAGAACACAGATACAGAGATAGCAAAGTGTTCCAAGAAGGGAAGTGTGGAACTCAGTGTTATGAAGTCACACAACAGAAAGCAATCTCTCAGAAAACTCTCTCTATTATTATCTGAGGGTATTTCCTTTTTCACCATGGCCCCAATGAGCTCCCAAATCTCATTTGCAGATTCCACGAAAAGAGTGTTAGCAAACTGCTTCTG
>NC_044559.1:15155503-15178094 GCF_007565055.1 Rhinopithecus roxellana
TCCAAAAACACTGGCGTAACTCTGTGAGTTGCATTCACACATGGCAATGCAGTTTCTCAGAAAGCTTCTCTTTAGTTATTATGTGAGGATATTTGCTTATCAACATGGGCCCCAATAGACTCCCAAATATCACTTTGCAGATTCCACGAAGAGAGTGTTAGCAAACTGCTTCTTGAGGCGAGTTTGTACCTCGGTGAGAGAACTCACAGATCAGAAAGAAGTTTCTCAGAAGCTTCTTTCACGTTTTGAACGGATGAAATTTCCTTTATCAACGTAGGCCTCAATGTGATCCAAAGAAGCCCTTCTCAGTTTCCCCAAAGACAGTGTTAATGGACTCCTCCACGAAACATAAGTGTAACTCTGTGAGATGAATTCACACATCACCAAGAAGTTTCTAAGAAAGCTTCTTTCTAGTTTTCATCTGTGGATATTTCCTTTGTCACTGTAATGTTCATTGCGCTATGAAGTATCTAATGGCAGATTTCCAGAAAACTGTGCTAACAAACTGATCAATGAAGAGAAACGTGTAACTCTGGGAGTTGCATTCACACATGGCAATGCAGTTTCTCAGAAAGCTTCTCTTTAGTTATTATGTGAGGATATTTGCTTATCACCATGGGCCCCAATAGACTCCCAAATATCACTTTGCAGATTCCACGAAGAGAGTGTTAGCAAACTGCTTCTTGAGGCAGAGTTTGTAACTCTGTGAGATGAACTCACAGATCAGAAAGAAGTTTCTCAGAAAGCTTCTTTCACGTTTTGAACGGATGAAATTTCCTTTATCACCGTAGGCCTCAATGTGATCCAAAGAAGCCCTTCTCAGTTTCCCCAAAGACAGTGTTAATGGAATGCTCCACGAAACATAAGTGTAACTCTGTGAGATGAATTCACACATCACCAAGAAGTTTCTAAGAAAGCTTCTTTCTAGTTTTCATCTATGGATATTTCCTTTGTCACTGTAATGTACATTGCGCTATGAAGTATCTAATTGCAGATTTCCAGAAAACTGTGCTAACAAACTGATCAATGAAGAGAAACGTGTAACTCTGGGAGTTGCATTCACACATGGCAATGCAGTTTCTCAGAAAGCTTCTCTTTAGTTATTATGTGAGGATATTTGCTTTATCAACATGGGCCCGAATAGACTCCCAAATATCACTTTGCAGATTCCACGAAGAGAGTGTTAGCAAACTGCTTCTTGAGGCAGAGTTTGTAACTCTGTGAGAAGAACTCACAGATCAGAAAGAAGTTTCTCAGAAAGCTTCTTTCACGTTTTGAACGGATGAAATTTCCTTTATCAGCGTAGGCCTCAATGTGATCCAAAGAAGCCCTTCTCAGTTTCCCCAAAGACAGTGTTAATGGACTGCTCCACGAAACATAAGTGTAACTCTGTGAGATGAATTCACACATCACCAAGAAGTTTCTAAGAAAGCTTCTTTCTAGTTTTCATCTGTGGATATTTCCTTTGTCACTGTAATGTTCATTGCGCTATGAAGTATCTAATTGCAGATTTCCAGAAAACTGTGCTAACAAACTGATCAATGAAGAGAAACGTGTAACTCTGTGAGTTGCATTCACACATGGCAATGCAGTTTCTCAGAAAGCTTCTCTTTAGTTATTATGTGAGGATATTTGCTTTATCACCATGGGCCCCAATAGACTCCCAAATATCACTTTGCAGATTCCACGAAGAGAGTGTTAGCAAACTGCTTCTTGAGGCAGAGTTTGTAACTCTGTGAGATGAACTCACAGATCAGAAAGAAGTTTCTCAGAAAGCTTCTTTCACGTTTTGAACGGATGAAATTTCCTTTATCAGCGTAGGCCTCAATGTGATCCAAAGAAGCCCTTCTCAGTTTCCCCAAAGACAGTGTTAATGGACTGCTCCACGAAACATAAGTGTAACTCTGTGAGATGAATTCACACATCACCAAGAAGTTTCTAAGAAAGCTTCTTTCTAGTTTTCATCTGTGGATATTTCCTTTGTCACTGTAATGTTCATTGCGCTATGAAGTATCTAATTGCAGATTTCCAGAAAACTGTGCTAACAAACTGATCAATGAAGAGAAACGTGTAACTCTGGGAGTTGCATTCACACATGGCAATGCAGTTTCTCAGAAAGCTTCTCTTTAGTTATTATGTGAGGATATTTGCTTTATCACCATGGGCCCCAATAGACTCCCAAATATCACTTTGCAGATTCCACGAAGAGAGTGTTAGCAAACTGCTTCTTGAGGCAGAGTTTGTAACTCTGTGAGATGAACTCACAGATCAGAAAGAAGTTTCTCAGAAAGCTTCTTTCACGTTTTGAACGGATGAAATTTCCTTTATCAGCGTAGGCCTCAATGTGATCCAAAGAAGCCCTTCTCAGTTTCCCCAAAGACAGTGTTAATGGACTGCTCCACGAAACATAAGTGTAACTCTGTGAGATGAATTCACACATCACCAAGAAGTTTCTAAGAAAGCTTCTTTCTAGTTTTCATCTGTGGATATTTCTTTGTCACTGTAATGTTCATTGCACTATGAAGTATCTAATTGCAGATTTCCAGAAAACTGTGCTAACAAACTGATCAATGAGGAGAAACGTGTAACTCTGTGAGTTGCATTCACACATGGCAATGCAGTTTCTCAGAAAGCTTCTCTTTAGTTATTATGTGAGGATATTTGCTTTATCACCATGGGCCCCAATAGACTCCCAAATATCACTTTGCAGATTCCACGAACAGAGTGTTAGCAAACTGCTTCTTGAGGCAGAGTTTGTAACTCTGTGAGATGAACTCACAGATCAGAAAGAAGTTTCTCAGAAAGCTTCTTTCTCATTTTTATTGGAAGATGTTTCCATTGGCCCCATTGTTTTCAAAGGGATCGGGAATATCTGTTCTCAGATTCCACACAAATAGGGCTAGGGCACGGCCCCACGAAATACAGCTGCAACTTAGTGAGTTGAATTCACACATCACAAAGCGGTCTTCAGAAAGCTTCTTTCTTTAATAAGACGAGGTTATTTGTGGTCTTGGAGCGCCACCGTGTGTCCTATTGCAGATTCTGCGAAAACTCTGCTAGCAAGTTTCTCAGTGGAAACAATGATGGACATCTGTGGGCTGAATTCACCCACAACATAGAAGTTTCTGAGAAGGCTTCTCTGCAGGTTTCTCTGAGGATAGTTCCTTATTCAGCATGCGATTCAACGATATCCAAGACATCACATCTGAGATTCCTCAATATGAGTGCTAGGAAACTCCACCGAGAAAGGGTGATAGAACACTGTGAAATGAATTCACATATCACAAAGCAGATCCTCAGAAAGCTTGGTTCTGCTTTCTCTTGGAGGATAATTATTTTCTCCTTCTATTCTTCAAAGCTATCAGAAATATCACTTCTCAGAATCCACGGAAACAGTCCTAAGAAACGGCTCCAAAAAACACTGGCGTAACTCTGTGAGTTGCATTCACACATGGCAATGCAGTTTCTCAGAAAGCTTCTCTTTAGTTATTATGTGAGGATATTTGCTTTATCAACATGGGCCCCAATAGACTCCCAAATATCACTTTGCAGATTCCACGAAGAGAGTGTTAGCAAACTGCTTCTTGAGGCAGAGTTTGTACCTCTGTGAGAAGAACTCACAGATCAGAAAGAAGTTTCTCAGAAAGCTTCTTTCACGTTTTGAACGGATGAAATTTCCTTTATCAGCGTAGGCCTCAATGTGATCCAAAGAAGCCCTTCTCAGTTTCCCCAAAGACAGTGTTAATGGACTGCTCCACGAAACATAAGTGTAACTCTGTGAGATGAATTCACACATCACCAAGAAGTTTCTAAGAAAGCTTCTTTCTAGTTTTCATCTGTGGATATTTCCTTTGTCACTGTAATGTTCATTGCGCTATGAAGTATCTAATTGCAGATTTCCAGAAAACTGTGCTAACAAACTGATCAATGAAGAGAAACGTGTAACTCTGGGAGTTGCATTCACACATGGCAATGCAGTTTCTCAGAAAGCTTCTCTTTAGTTATTATGTGAGGATATTTGCTTTATCACCATGGGCCCCAATAGACTCCCAAATATCACTTTGCAGATTCCACGAAGAGAGTGTTAGCAAACTGCTTCTTGAGGCAGAGTTTGTAACTCTGTGAGATGAACTCACAGATCAGAAAGAAGTTTCTCAGAAAGCTTCTTTCACGTTTTGAACGGATGAAATTTCCTTTATCAGCGTAGGCCTCAATGTGATCCAAAGAAGCCCTTCTCAGTTTCCCCAAAGACAGTGTTAATGGACTGCTCCACGAAACATAAGTGTAACTCTGTGAGATGAATTCACACATCACCAAGAAGTTTCTAAGAAAGCTTCTTTCTAGTTTTCATCTGTGGATATTTCCTTTGTCACTGTAATGTTCATTGCGCTATGAAGTATCTAATTGCAGATTTCCAGAAAACTGTGCTAACAAACTGATCAATGAAGAGAAACGTGTAACTCTGGGAGTTGCATTCACACATGGCAATGCAGTTTCTCAGAAAGCTTCTCTTTAGTTATTATGTGAGGATATTTGCTTTATCACCATGGGCCCCAATAGACTCCCAAATATCACTTTGCAGATTCCACGAAGAGAGTGTTAGCAAACTGCTTCTTGAGGCAGAGTTTGTAACTCTGTGAGAAGAACTCACAGATCAGAAAGAAGTTTCTCAGAAAGCTTCTTTCACGTTTTGAACGGATGAAATTTCCTTTATCAGCGTAGGCCTCAATGTGATCCAAAGAAGCCCTTCTCAGTTTCCCCAAAGACAGTGTTAATGGACTGCTCCACGAAACATAAGTGTAACTCTGTGAGATGAATTCACACATCACCAAGAAGTTTCTAAGAAAGCTTCTTTCTAGTTTTCATCTGTGGATATTTCCTTTGTCACTGTAATGTTCATTGCGCTATGAAGTATCTAATTGCAGATTTCCAGAAAACTGTGCTAACAAACTGATCAATGAAGAGAAACGTGTAACTCTGTGAGTTGCATTCACACATGGCAATGCAGTTTCTCAGAAAGCTTCTCTTTAGTTATTATGTGAGGATATTTGCTTTATCACCATGGGCCCCAATAGACTCCCAAATATCACTTTGCAGATTCCACGAAGAGAGTGTTAGCAAACTGCTTCTTGAGGCAGAGTTTGTAACTCTGTGAGATGAACTCACAGATCAGAAAGAAGTTTCTCAGAAAGCTTCTTTCACGTTTTGAACGGATGAAATTTCCTTTATCAGCGTAGGCCTCAATGTGATCCAAAGAAGCCCTTCTCAGTTTCCCCAAAGACAGTGTTAATGGACTGCTCCACGAAACATAAGTGTAACTCTGTGAGATGAATTCACACATCACCAAGAAGTTTCTAAGAAAGCTTCTTTCTAGTTTTCATCTGTGGATATTTCCTTTGTCACTGTAATGTTCATTGCGCTATGAAGTATCTAATTGCAGATTTCCAGAAAACTGTGCTAACAAACTGATCAATGAAGAGAAACGTGTAACTCTGGGAGTTGCATTCACACATGGCAATGCAGTTTCTCAGAAAGCTTCTCTTTAGTTATTATGTGAGGATATTTGCTTTATCACCATGGGCCCCAATAGACTCCCAAATATCACTTTGCAGATTCCACGAAGAGAGTGTTAGCAAACTGCTTCTTGAGGCAGAGTTTGTAACTCTGTGAGAATGAACTCACAGATCAGAAAGAAGTTTCTCAGAAAGCTTCTTTCACGTTTTGAACGGATGAAATTTCCTTTATCAGCGTAGGCCTCAATGTGATCCAAAGAAGCCCTTCTCAGTTTCCCCAAAGACAGTGTTAATGGACTGCTCCACGAAACATAAGTGTAACTCTGTGAGATGAATTCACACATCACCAAGAAGTTTCTAAGAAAGCTTCTTTCTAGTTTTCATCTAGTGGATATTTCCTTTGTCACTGTAATGTTCATTGCGCTATGAAGTATCTAATTGCAGATTTCCAGAAAACTGTGCTAACAAACTGATCAATGAAGAGAAACGTGTAACTCTGGGAGTTGCATTCACACATGGCAATGCAGTTTCTCAGAAAGCTTCTCTTTAGTTATTATGTGAGGATATTTGCTTTATCAACATGGGCCCCAATAGACTCCCAAATATCACTTTGCAGATTCCACGAAGAGAGTGTTAGCAAACTGCTTCTTGAGGCAGAGTTTGTAACTCTGTGAGAAGAACTCACAGATCAGAAAGAAGTTTCTCAGAAAGCTTCTTTCACGTTTTGAACGGATGAAATTTCCTTTATCAGCGTAGGCCTCAATGTGATCCAAAGAAGCCCTTCTCAGTTTCCCCAAAGACAGTGTTAATGGACTGCTCCACGAAACATAAGTGTAACTCTGTGAGATGAATTCACACATCACCAAGAAGTTTCTAAGAAAGCTTCTTTCTAGTTTTCATCTGTGGATATTTCCTTTGTCACTGTAATGTTCATTGCGCTATGAAGTATCTAATTGCAGATTTCCAGAAAACTGTGCTAACAAACTGATCAATGAAGAGAAACGTGTAACTCTGTGAGTTGCATTCACACATGGCAATGCAGTTTCTCAGAAAGCTTCTCTTTAGTTATTATGTGAGGATATTTGCTTTATCAACATGGGCCCCAATAGACTCCCAAATATCACTTTGCAGATTCCACGAAGAGAGTGTTAGCAAACTGCTTCTTGAGGCAGAGTTTGTAACTCTGTGAGATGAACTCACAGATCAGAAAGAAGTTTCTCAGAAAGCTTCTTTCACGTTTTGAACGGATGAAATTTCCTTTATCACCGTAGGCCTCAATGTGATCCAAAGAAGCCCTTCTCAGTTTCCCCAAAGACAGTGTTAATGGACTGCTCCACGAAACATAAGTGTAACTCTGTGAGATGAATTCACACATCACCAAGAAGTTTCTAAGAAAGCTTCTTTCTAGTTTTCATCTGTGGATATTTCCTTTGTCACTGTAATGTTCATTGCGCTATGAAGTATCTAATTGCAGATTTCCAGAAAACTGTGCTAACAAACTGATCAATGAAGAGAAACGTGTAACTCTGGGAGTTGCATTCACACATGGCAATGCAGTTTCTCAGAAAGCTTCTCTTTAGTTATTATGTGA
Organism: Rhinopithecus roxellana; assembly: GCF_007565055.1. Classification (NCBI taxonomy): domain Eukaryota; kingdom Metazoa; phylum Chordata; class Mammalia; order Primates; family Cercopithecidae; genus Rhinopithecus; species Rhinopithecus roxellana. The sequence goes on from NC_044559.1 coordinate 15,162,608, forward strand.
GGATATTTGCTTTATCACCATGGGCCCCAATAGACTCCCAAATATCACTTTGCAGATTCCACGAAGAGAGTGTTAGCAAACTGCTTCTTGAGGCAGAGTTTGTAACTCTGTGAGATGAACTCACAGATCAGAAAGAAGTTTCTCAGAAAGCTTCTTTCACGTTTTGAACGGATGAAATTTCCTTTATCAGCGTAGGCCTCAATGTGATCCAAAGAAGCCCTTCTCAGTTTCCCCAAAGACAGTGTTAATGGACTGCTCCACGAAACATAAGTGTAACTCTGTGAGATGAATTCACACATCACCAAGAAGTTTCTAAGAAAGCTTCTTTCTAGTTTTCATCTGTGGATATTTCCTTTGTCACTGTAATGTTCATTGCACTATGAAGTATCTAATTGCAGATTTCCAGAAAACTGTGCTAACAAACTGATCAATGAGGAGAAACGTGTAACTCTGTGAGTTGCATTCACACATGGCAATGCAGTTTCTCAGAAAGCTTCTCTTTAGTTATTATGTGAGGATATTTGCTTTATCACCATGGGCCCCAATAGACTCCCAAATATCACTTTGCAGATTCCACGAACAGAGTGTTAGCAAACTGCTTCTTGAGGCAGAGTTTGTAACTCTGTGAGATGAACTCACAGATCAGAAAGAAGTTTCTCAGAAAGCTTCTTTCTCATTTTTATTGGAAGATGTTTCCATTGGCCCCATTGTTTTCAAAGGGATCGGGAATATCTGTTCTCAGATTCCACACAAATAGGGCTAGGGCACGGCCCCACGAAATACAGCTGCAACTTAGTGAGTTGAATTCACACATCACAAAGCGGTCTTCAGAAAGCTTCTTTCTTTAATAAGACGAGGTTATTTGTGGTCTTGGAGCGCCACCGTGTGTCCTATTGCAGATTCTGCGAAAACTCTGCTAGCAAGTTTCTCAGTGGAAACAATGATGGACATCTGTGGGCTGAATTCACCCACAACATAGAAGTTTCTGAGAAGGCTTCTCTGCAGGTTTCTCTGAGGATAGTTCCTTATTCAGCATGCGATTCAACGATATCCAAGACATCACATCTGAGATTCCTCAATATGAGTGCTAGGAAACTCCACCGAGAAAGGGTGATAGAACACTGTGAAATGAATTCACATATCACAAAGCAGATCCTCAGAAAGCTTGGTTCTGCTTTCTCTTGGAGGATAATTATTTTCTCCTTCTATTCTTCAAAGCTATCAGAAATATCACTTCTCAGAATCCACGGAAACAGTCCTAAGAAACGGCTCCAAAAAACACTGGCGTAACTCTGTGAGTTGCATTCACACATGGCAATGCAGTTTCTCAGAAAGCTTCTCTTTAGTTATTATGTGAGGATATTTGCTTTATCAACATGGGCCCCAATAGACTCCCAAATATCACTTTGCAGATTCCACGAAGAGAGTGTTAGCAAACTGCTTCTTGAGGCAGAGTTTGTACCTCTGTGAGAAGAACTCACAGATCAGAAAGAAGTTTCTCAGAAAGCTTCTTTCACGTTTTGAACGGATGAAATTTCCTTTATCAGCGTAGGCCTCAATGTGATCCAAAGAAGCCCTTCTCAGTTTCCCCAAAGACAGTGTTAATGGACTGCTCCACGAAACATAAGTGTAACTCTGTGAGATGAATTCACACATCACCAAGAAGTTTCTAAGAAAGCTTCTTTCTAGTTTTCATCTGTGGATATTTCCTTTGTCACTGTAATGTTCATTGCGCTATGAAGTATCTAATTGCAGATTTCCAGAAAACTGTGCTAACAAACTGATCAATGAAGAGAAACGTGTAACTCTGTGAGTTGCATTCACACATGGCAATGCAGTTTCTCAGAAAGCTTCTCTTTAGTTATTATGTGAGGATATTTGCTTTATCACCATGGGCCCCAATAGACTCCCAAATATCACTTTGCAGATTCCACGAAGAGAGTGTTAGCAAACTGCTTCTTGAGGCAGAGTTTGTAACTCTGTGAGATGAACTCACAGATCAGAAAGAAGTTTCTCAGAAAGCTTCTTTCACGTTTTGAACGGATGAAATTTCCTTTATCAGCGTAGGCCTCAATGTGATCCAAAGAAGCCCTTCTCAGTTTCCCCAAAGACAGTGTTAATGGACTGCTCCACGAAACATAAGTGTAACTCTGTGAGATGAATTCACACATCACCAAGAAGTTTCTAAGAAAGCTTCTTTCTAGTTTTCATCTGTGGATATTTCCTTTGTCACTGTAATGTTCATTGCGCTATGAAGTATCTAATTGCAGATTTCCAGAAAACTGTGCTAACAAACTGATCAATGAAGAGAAACGTGTAACTCTGGGAGTTGCATTCACACATGGCAATGCAGTTTCTCAGAAAGCTTCTCTTTAGTTATTATGTGAGGATATTTGCTTTATCACCATGGGCCCCAATAGACTCCCAAATATCACTTTGCAGATTCCACGAAGAGAGTGTTAGCAAACTGCTTCTTGAGGCAGAGTTTGTAACTCTGTGAGATGAACTCACAGATCAGAAAGAAGTTTCTCAGAAAGCTTCTTTCACGTTTTGAACGGATGAAATTTCCTTTATCAGCGTAGGCCTCAATGTGATCCAAAGAAGCCCTTCTCAGTTTCCCCAAAGACAGTGTTAATGGACTGCTCCACGAAACATAAGTGTAACTCTGTGAGATGAATTCACACATCACCAAGAAGTTTCTAAGAAAGCTTCTTTCTAGTTTCATCTGTGGATATTTCTTTGTCACTGTAATGTTCATTGCACTATGAAGTATCTAATTGCAGATTTCCAGAAAACTGTGCTAACAAACTGATCAATGAGGAGAAACGTGTAACTCTGTGAGTTGCATTCACACATGGCAATGCAGTTTCTCAGAAAGCTTCTCTTTAGTTATTATGTGAGGATATTTGCTTTATCACCATGGGCCCCAATAGACTCCCAAATATCACTTTGCAGATTCCACGAACAGAGTGTTAGCAAACTGCTTCTTGAGGCAGAGTTTGTAACTCTGTGAGATGAACTCACAGATCAGAAAGAAGTTTCTCAGAAAGCTTCTTTCTCATTTTTATTGGAAGATGTTTCCATTGGCCCCATTGTTTTCAAAGGGATCGGGAATATCTGTTCTCAGATTCCACACAAATAGGGCTAGGGCACGGCCCCACGAAATACAGCTGCAACTTAGTGAGTTGAATTCACACATCACAAAGCGGTCTTCAGAAAGCTTCTTTCTTTAATAAGACGAGGTTATTTGTGGTCTTGGAGCGCCACCGTGTGTCCTATTGCAGATTCTGCGAAAACTCTGCTAGCAAGTTTCTCAGTGGAAACAATGATGGACATCTGTGGGCTGAATTCACCCACAACATAGAAGTTTCTGAGAAGGCTTCTCTGCAGGTTTCTCTGAGGATAGTTCCTTATTCAGCATGCGATTCAACGATATCCAAGACATCACATCTGAGATTCCTCAATATGAGTGCTAGGAAACTCCACCGAGAAAGGGTGATAGAACACTGTGAAATGAATTCACATATCACAAAGCAGATCCTCAGAAAGCTTGGTTCTGCTTTCTCTTGGAGGATAATTATTTTCTCCTTCTATTCTTCAAAGCTATCAGAAATATCACTTCTCAGAATCCACGGAAACAGTCCTAAGAAACGGCTCCAAAAAACACTGGCGTAACTCTGTGAGTTGCATTCACACATGGCAATGCAGTTTCTCAGAAAGCTTCTCTTTAGTTATTATGTGAGGATATTTGCTTTATCAACATGGGCCCCAATAGACTCCCAAATATCACTTTGCAGATTCCACGAAGAGAGTGTTAGCAAACTGCTTCTTGAGGCAGAGTTTGTACCTCTGTGAGAAGAACTCACAGATCAGAAAGAAGTTTCTCAGAAAGCTTCTTTCACGTTTTGAACGGATGAAATTTCCTTTATCAGCGTAGGCCTCAATGTGATCCAAAGAAGCCCTTCTCAGTTTCCCCAAAGACAGTGTTAATGGACTGCTCCACGAAACATAAGTGTAACTCTGTGAGATGAATTCACACATCACCAAGAAGTTTCTAAGAAAGCTTCTTTCTAGTTTTCATCTGTGGATATTTCCTTTGTCACTGTAATGTTCATTGCGCTATGAAGTATCTAATTGCAGATTTCCAGAAAACTGTGCTAACAAACTGATCAATGAAGAGAAACGTGTAACTCTGGGAGTTGCATTCACACATGGCAATGCAGTTTCTCAGAAAGCTTCTCTTTAGTTATTATGTGAGGATATTTGCTTTATCACCATGGGCCCCAATAGACTCCCAAATATCACTTTGCAGATTCCACGAAGAGAGTGTTAGCAAACTGCTTCTTGAGGCAGAGTTTGTAACTCTGTGAGATGAACTCACAGATCAGAAAGAAGTTTCTCAGAAAGCTTCTTTCACGTTTTGAACGGATGAAATTTCCTTTATCAGCGTAGGCCTCAATGTGATCCAAAGAAGCCCTTCTCAGTTTCCCCAAAGACAGTGTTAATGGACTGCTCCACGAAACATAAGTGTAACTCTGTGAGATGAATTCACACATCACCAAGAAGTTTCTAAGAAAGCTTCTTTCTAGTTTTCATCTAGTGGATATTTCCTTTGTCACTGTAATGTTACATTGCGCTATGAAGTATCTAATTGCAGATTTCCAGAAAACTGTGCTAACAAACTGATCAATGAAGAGAAACGTGTAACTCTGGGAGTTGCATTCACACATGGCAATGCAGTTTCTCAGAAAGCTTCTCTTTAGTTATTATGTGAGGATATTTGCTTTATCAACATGGGCCCGAATAGACTCCCAAATATCACTTTGCAGATTCCACGAAGAGAGTGTTAGCAAACTGCTTCTTGAGGCAGAGTTTGTAACTCTGTGAGAAGAACTCACAGATCAGAAAGAAGTTTCTCAGAAAGCTTCTTTCACGTTTTGAACGGATGAAATTTCCTTTATCAGCGTAGGCCTCAATGTGATCCAAAGAAGCCCTTCTCAGTTTCCCCAAAGACAGTGTTAATGGACTGCTCCACGAAACATAAGTGTAACTCTGTGAGATGAATTCACACATCACCAAGAAGTTTCTAAGAAAGCTTCTTTCTAGTTTTCATCTGTGGATATTTCCTTTGTCACTGTAATGTTCATTGCGCTATGAAGTATCTAATTGCAGATTTCCAGAAAACTGTGCTAACAAACTGATCAATGAAGAGAAACGTGTAACTCTGTGAGTTGCATTCACACATGGCAATGCAGTTTCTCAGAAAGCTTCTCTTTAGTTATTATGTGAGGATATTTGCTTTATCAACATGGGCCCCAATAGACTCCCAAATATCACTTTGCAGATTCCACGAAGAGAGTGTTAGCAAACTGCTTCTAGAGGCAGAGTTTGTAACTCTGTGAGATGAACTCACAGAGCAGAAAGAAGTTTCTCAGAAAGCTTCTTTCACGTTTTGAACGGATGAAATTTCCTTTATCACCGTAGGCCTCAATGTGATCCAAAGAAGCCCTTCTCAGTTTCCCCAAAGACAGTGTTAATGGACTCCTCCACGAAACATAAGTGTAACTCTGTGAGATGAATTCACACATCACCAAGAAGTTTCTAAGAAAGCTTCTTTCTAGTTTTCATCTGTGGATATTTCCTTTGTCACTGTAATGTTCATTGCGCTATGAAGTATCTAATGGCAGATTTCCAGAAAACTGTGCTAACAAACTGATCAATGAAGAGAAACGTGTAACTCTGGGAGTTGCATTCACACATGGCAATGCAGTTTCTCAGAAAGCTTCTCTTTAGTTATTATGTGAGGATATTTGCTTTATCACCATGGGCCCCAATAGACTCCCAAATATCACTTTGCAGATTCCACGAAGAGAGTGTTAGCAAACTGCTTCTTGAGGCAGAGTTTGTAACTCTGTGAGATGAACTCACAGATCAGAAAGAAGTTTCTCAGAAAGCTTCTTTCACGTTTTGAACGGATGAAATTTCCTTTATCAACGTAGGCCTCAATGTGATCCAAAGAAGCCCTTCTCAGTTTCCCCAAAGACAGTGTTAATGGAATGCTCCACGAAACATAAGTGTAACTCTGTGAGATGAATTCACACATCACCAAGAAGTTTCTAAGAAAGCTTCTTTCTAGTTTCCATCTGTGGATATTTCTTTGTCACTGTAATGTTCATTGCACTATGAAGTATCTAATTGCAGATTTCCAGAAAACTGTGCTAACAAACTGATCAATGAGGAGAAACGTGTAACTCTGTGAGTTGCATTCACACATGGCAATGCAGTTTCTCAGAAAGCTTCTCTTTAGTTATTATGTGAGGATATTTGCTTTATCACCATGGGCCCCAATAGACTCCCAAATATCACTTTGCAGATTCCACGAACAGAGTGTTAGCAAACTGCTTCTTGAGGCAGAGTTTGTAACTCTGTGAGATGAACTCACAGATCAGAAAGAAGTTTCTCAGAAAGCTTCTTTCTCATTTTTATTGGAAGATGTTTCCATTGGCCCCATTGTTTTCAAAGGGATCGGGAATATCTGTTCTCAGATTCCACACAAATAGGGCTAGGGCACGGCCCCACGAAATACAGCTGCAACTTAGTGAGTTGAATTCACACATCACAAAGCGGTCTTCAGAAAGCTTCTTTCTTTAATAAGACGAGGTTATTTGTGGTCTTGGAGCGCCACCGTGTGTCCTATTGCAGATTCTGCGAAAACTCTGCTAGCAAGTTTCTCAGTGGAAACAATGATGGACATCTGTGGGCTGAATTCACCCACAACATAGAAGTTTCTGAGAAGGCTTCTCTGCAGGTTTCTCTGAGGATAGTTCCTTATTCAGCATGCGATTCAACGATATCCAAGACATCACATCTGAGATTCCTCAATATGAGTGCTAGGAAACTCCACCGAGAAAGGGTGATAGAACACTGTGAAATGAATTCACATATCACAAAGCAGATCCTCAGAAAGCTTGGTTCTGCTTTCTCTTGGAGGATAATTATTTTCTCCTTCTATTCTTCAAAGCTATCAGAAATATCACTTCTCAGAATCCACGGAAACAGTCCTAAGAAACGGCTCCAAAAAACACTGGCGTAACTCTGTGAGTTGCATTCACACATGGCAATGCAGTTTCTCAGAAAGCTTCTCTTTAGTTATTATGTGAGGATATTTGCTTTATCAACATGGGCCCCAATAGACTCCCAAATATCACTTTGCAGATTCCACGAAGAGAGTGTTAGCAAACTGCTTCTTGAGGCAGAGTTTGTACCTCTGTGAGAAGAACTCACAGATCAGAAAGAAGTTTCTCAGAAAGCTTCTTTCACGTTTTGAACGGATGAAATTTCCTTTATCAGCGTAGGCCTCAATGTGATCCAAAGAAGCCCTTCTCAGTTTCCCCAAAGACAGTGTTAATGGACTGCTCCACGAAACATAAGTGTAACTCTGTGAGATGAATTCACACATCACCAAGAAGTTTCTAAGAAAGCTTCTTTCTAGTTTTCATCTGTGGATATTTCCTTTGTCACTGTAATGTTCATTGCGCTATGAAGTATCTAATGGCAGATTTCCAGAAAACTGTGCTAACAAACTGATCAATGAAGAGAAACGTGTAACTCTGGGAGTTGCATTCACACATGGCAATGCAGTTTCTCAGAAAGCTTCTCTTTAGTTATTATGTGAGGATATTTGCTTTATCACCATGGGCCCCAATAGACTCCCAAATATCACTTTGCAGATTCCACGAAGAGAGTGTTAGCAAACTGCTTCTTGAGGCAGAGTTTGTAACTCTGTGAGATGAACTCACAGATCAGAAAGAAGTTTCTCAGAAAGCTTCTTTCACGTTTTGAACGGATGAAATTTCCTTTATCACCGTAGGCCTCAATGTGATCCAAAGAAGCCCTCCTCAGTTTCCCCAAAGACAGTGTTAATGGAATGCTCCACGAAACATAAGTGTAACTCTGTGAGATGAATTCACACATCACCAAGAAGTTTCTAAGAAAGCTTCTTTCTAGTTTTCATCTATGGATATTTCCTTTGTCACTGTAATGTACATTGCGCTATGAAGTATCTAATTGCAGATTTCCAGAAAACTGTGCTAACAAACTGATCAATGAAGAGAAACGTGTAACTCTGGGAGTTGCATTCACACATGGCAATGCAGTTTCTCAGAAAGCTTCTCTTTAGTTATTATGTGAGGATATTTGCTTTATCAACATGGGCCCGAATAGACTCCCAAATATCACTTTGCAGATTCCACGAAGAGAGTGTTAGCAAACTGCTTCTTGAGGCAGAGTTTGTAACTCTGTGAGAAGAACTCACAGATCAGAAAGAAGTTTCTCAGAAAGCTTCTTTCACGTTTTGAACGGATGAAATTTCCTTTATCAGCGTAGGCCTCAATGTGATCCAAAGAAGCCCTTCTCAGTTTCCCCAAAGACAGTGTTAATGGACTGCTCCACGAAACATAAGTGTAACTCTGTGAGATGAATTCACACATCACCAAGAAGTTTCTAAGAAAGCTTCTTTCTAGTTTTCATCTGTGGATATTTCCTTTGTCACTGTAATGTTCATTGCGCTATGAAGTATCTAATTGCAGATTTCCAGAAAACTGTGCTAACAAACTGATCAATGAAGAGAAACGTGTAACTCTGTGAGTTGCATTCACACATGGCAATGCAGTTTCTCAGAAAGCTTCTCTTTAGTTATTATGTGAGGATATTTGCTTTATCACCATGGGCCCCAATAGACTCCCAAATATCACTTTGCAGATTCCACGAAGAGAGTGTTAGCAAACTGCTTCTTGAGGCAGAGTTTGTAACTCTGTGAGATGAACTCACAGATCAGAAAGAAGTTTCTCAGAAAGCTTCTTTCACGTTTTGAACGGATGAAATTTCCTTTATCACCGTAGGCCTCAATGTGATCCAAAGAAGCCCTTCTCAGTTTCCCCAAAGACAGTGTTAATGGACTGCTCCACGAAACATAAGTGTAACTCTGTGAGATGAATTCACACATCACCAAGAAGTTTCTAAGAAAGCTTCTTTCTAGTTTTCATCTGTGGATATTTCCTTTGTCACTGTAATGTTCATTGCGCTATGAAGTATCTAATTGCAGATTTCCAGAAAACTGTGCTAACAAACTGATCAATGAAGAGAAACGTGTAACTCTGGGAGTTGCATTCACACATGGCAATGCAGTTTCTCAGAAAGCTTCTCTTTAGTTATTATGTGAGGATATTTGCTTTATCACCATGGGCCCCAATAGACTCCCAAATATCACTTTGCAGATTCCACGAAGAGAGTGTTAGCAAACTGCTTCTTGAGGCAGAGTTTGTAACTCTGTGAGATGAACTCACAGATCAGAAAGAAGTTTCTCAGAAAGCTTCTTTCACGTTTTGAACGGATGAAATTTCCTTTATCAGCGTAGGCCTCAATGTGATCCAAAGAAGCCCTTCTCAGTTTCCCCAAAGACAGTGTTAATGGAATGCTCCACGAAACATAAGTGTAACTCTGTGAGATGAATTCACACATCACCAAGAAGTTTCTAAGAAAGCTTCTTTCTAGTTTCATCTGTGGATATTTCTTTGTCACTGTAATGTTCATTGCACTATGAAGTATCTAATTGCAGATTTCCAGAAAACTGTGCTAACAAACTGATCAATGAGGAGAAACGTGTAACTCTGTGAGTTGCATTCACACATGGCAATGCAGTTTCTCAGAAAGCTTCTCTTTAGTTATTATGTGAGGATATTTGCTTTATCACCATGGGCCCCAATAGACTCCCAAATATCACTTTGCAGATTCCACGAACAGAGTGTTAGCAAACTGCTTCTTGAGGCAGAGTTTGTAACTCTGTGAGATGAACTCACAGATCAGAAAGAAGTTTCTCAGAAAGCTTCTTTCTCATTTTTATTGGAAGATGTTTCCATTGGCCCCATTGTTTTCAAAGGGATCGGGAATATCTGTTCTCAGATTCCACACAAATAGGGCTAGGGCACGGCCCCACGAAATACAGCTGCAACTTAGTGAGTTGAATTCACACATCACAAAGCGGTCTTCAGAAAGCTTCTTTCTTTAATAAGACGAGGTTATTTGTGGTCTTGGAGCGCCACCGTGTGTCCTATTGCAGATTCTGCGAAAACTCTGCTAGCAAGTTTCTCAGTGGAAACAATGATGGACATCTGTGGGCTGAATTCACCCACAACATAGAAGTTTCTGAGAAGGCTTCTCTGCAGGTTTCTCTGAGGATAGTTCCTTATTCAGCATGCGATTCAACGATATCCAAGACATCACATCTGAGATTCCTCAATATGAGTGCTAGGAAACTCCACCGAGAAAGGGTGATAGAACACTGTGAAATGAATTCACATATCACAAAGCAGATCCTCAGAAAGCTTGGTTCTGCTTTCTCTTGGAGGATAATTATTTTCTCCTTCTATTCTTCAAAGCTATCAGAAATATCACTTCTCAGAATCCACGGAAACAGTCCTAAGAAACGGCTCCAAAAAACACTGGCGTAACTCTGTGAGTTGCATTCACACATGGCAATGCAGTTTCTCAGAAAGCTTCTCTTTAGTTATTATGTGAGGATATTTGCTTTATCAACATGGGCCCCAATAGACTCCCAAATATCACTTTGCAGATTCCACGAAGAGAGTGTTAGCAAACTGCTTCTTGAGGCAGAGTTTGTACCTCTGTGAGAAGAACTCACAGATCAGAAAGAAGTTTCTCAGAAAGCTTCTTTCACGTTTTGAACGGATGAAATTTCCTTTATCAGCGTAGGCCTCAATGTGATCCAAAGAAGCCCTTCTCAGTTTCCCCAAAGACAGTGTTAATGGACTGCTCCACGAAACATAAGTGTAACTCTGTGAGATGAATTCACACATCACCAAGAAGTTTCTAAGAAAGCTTCTTTCTAGTTTTCATCTGTGGATATTTCCTTTGTCACTGTAATGTTCATTGCGCTATGAAGTATCTAATGGCAGATTTCCAGAAAACTGTGCTAACAAACTGATCAATGAAGAGAAACGTGTAACTCTGTGAGTTGCATTCACACATGGCAATGCAGTTTCTCAGAAAGCTTCTCTTTAGTTATTATGTGAGGATATTTGCTTTATCACCATGGGCCCCAATAGACTCCCAAATATCACTTTGCAGATTCCACGAAGAGAGTGTTAGCAAACTGCTTCTTGAGGCAGAGTTTGTAACTCTGTGAGATGAACTCACAGATCAGAAAGAAGTTTCTCAGAAAGCTTCTTTCACGTTTTGAACGGATGAAATTTCCTTTATCACCGTAGGCCTCAATGTGATCCAAAGAAGCCCTTCTCAGTTTCCCCAAAGACAGTGTTAATGGACTGCTCCACGAAACATAAGTGTAACTCTGTGAGATGAATTCACACATCACCAAGAAGTTTCTAAGAAAGCTTCTTTCTAGTTTTCATCTGTGGATATTTCCTTTGTCACTGTAATGTTCATTGCGCTATGAAGTATCTAATTGCAGATTTCCAGAAAACTGTGCTAACAAACTGATCAATGAAGAGAACGTGTAACTCTGTGAGTTGCATTCACACATGGCAATGCAGTTTCTCAGAAAGCTTCTCTTTAGTTATTATGTGAGGATATTTGCTTTATCAACCATGGGCCCCAATAGACTCCCAAATATCACTTTGCAGATTCCACGAAGAGAGTGTTAGCAAACTGCTTCTTGAGGCAGAGTTTGTAACTCTGTGAGATGAACTCACAGATCAGAAAGAAGTTTCTCAGAAAGCTTCTTTCACGTTTGAACGGATGAAATTTCCTTTATCAGCGTAGGCCTCAATGTGATCCAAAGAAGCCTTCTCAGTTTCCCCAAAGACAGTGTTAATGGACTGCTCCACGAAACATAAGTGTAACTCTGTGAGATGAATTCACACATCACCAAGAAGTTTCTAAGAAAGCTTCTTTCTAGTTTTCATCTGTGGATATTTCCTTTGTCACTGTAATGTTCATTGCGCTATGAAGTATCTAATTGCAGATTTCCAGAAAACTGTGCTAACAAACTGATCAATGAAGAGAAACGTGTAACTCTGGGAGTTGCATTCACACATGGCAATGCAGTTTCTCAGAAAGCTTCTCTTTAGTTATTATGTGAGGATATTTGCTTTATCAACATGGGCCCCAATAGACTCCCAAATATCACTTTGCAGATTCCACGAAGAGAGTGTTAGCAAACTGCTTCTTGAGGCAGAGTTTGTACCTCTGTGAGAAGAACTCACAGATCAGAAAGAAGTTTCTCAGAAAGCTTCTTTCACGTTTTGAACGGATGAAATTTCCTTTATCAGCGTAGGCCTCAATGTGATCCAAAGAAGCCCTTCTCAGTTTCCCCAAAGACAGTGTTAATGGACTGCTCCACGAAACATAAGTGTAACTCTGTGAGATGAATTCACACATCACCAAGAAGTTTCTAAGAAAGCTTCTTTCTAGTTTTCATCTGTGGATATTTCCTTGTCACTGTAATGTTCATTGCGCTATGAAGTATCTATTTGCAGATTTCCAGAAAACTGTGCTAACAACTGATCAATGAAGAGAAACGTGTAACTCTGGGAGTTGCATTCACACATGGCAATGCAGTTTCTCAGAAAGCTTCTCTTTAGTTATTATGTGAGGATATTTGCTTTATCACCATGGGCCCCAATAGACTCCCAAATATCACTTTGCAGATTCCACGAAGAGAGTGTTAGCAAACTGCTTCTTGAGGCAGAGTTTGTAACTCTGTGAGATGAACTCACAGATCAGAAAGAAGTTTCTCAGAAAGCTTCTTTCACGTTTTGAACGGATGAAATTTCCTTTATCAGCGTAGGCCTCAATGTGATCCAAAGAAGCCTTCTCAGTTTCCCCAAAGACAGTGTTAATGGACTGCTCCACGAAACATAAGTGTAACTCTGTGAGATGAATTCACACATCACCAAGAAGTTTCTAAGAAAGCTTCTTTCTAGTTTTCATCTGTGGATATTTCCTTTGTCACTGTAATGTTCATTGCGCTATGAAGTATCTAATTGCAGATTTCCAGAAAACTGTGCTAACAACTGATCAATGAAGAGAAACGTGTAACTCTGTGAGTTGCATTCACACATGGCAATGCAGTTTCTCAGAAAGCTTCTCTTTAGTTATTATGTGAGGATATTTGCTTTATCAACATGGGCCCCAATAGACTCCCAAATATCACTTTGCAGATTCCACGAAGAGAGTGTTAGCAAACTGCTTCTTGAGGCAGAGTTTGTAACTCTGTGAGAAGAACTCACAGATCAGAAAGAAGTTTCTCAGAAAGCTTCTTTCACGTTTTGAACGGATGAAATTTCCTTTATCAGCGTAGGCCTCAATGTGATCCAAAGAAGCCCTTCTCAGTTTCCCCAAAGACAGTGTTAATGGACTGCTCCACGAAACATAAGTGTAACTCTGTGAGATGAATTCACACATCACCAAGAAGTTTCTAAGAAAGCTTCTTTCTAGTTTTCATCTGTGGATATTTCCTTTGTCACTGTAATGTTCATTGCGCTATGAAGTATCTAATTGCAGATTTCCAGAAAACTGTGCTAACAAACTGATCAATGAAGAGAAACGTGTAACTCTGTGAGTTGCATTCACACATGGCAATGCAGTTTCTCAGAAAGCTTCTCTTTAGTTATTATGTGAGGATATTTGCTTATCACCATGGGCCCAATAGACTCCCAAATATCACTTTGCAGATTCCACGAAGAGAGTGTTAGCAACTGCTTCTTGAGGCAGAGTTTGTAACTCTGTGAGATGAACTCACAGATCAGAAAGAAGTTTCTCAGAAAGCTTCTTTCACGTTTGAACGGATGAAATTTCCTTTATCACCGTAGGCCTCAATGTGATCCAAAGAAGCCCTTCTCAGTTTCCCCAAAGACAGCGTTAATGGAATGCTCCACGAAACATAAGTGTAACTCTGTGAGATGAATTCACACATCACCAAGAAGTTTCTAAGAAAGCTTCTTTCTAGTTTTCATCTATGGATATTTCCTTTGTCACTGTAATGTTCATTGCGCTATGAAGTATCTAATTGCAGATTTCCAGAAAAACTGTGCCTAACAAACTGTCAATGAAGAGAAAACGTGTAACTCTGGGAGTTGCATTCACACATGGCAATGCAGTTTCTCAGAAGCTTCTCTTTAGTTATTATGTGAGGATATTTGCTTTATCAACCATGGGCCCCAATAGACTCCCAAATATCACTTTGCAGATTCCACGAAGAGAGTGTTAGCAAACTGCTTCTTGAGGCAGAGTTTGTAACTCTGTGAGAAGAACTCACAGATCAGAAAGAAGTTTCTCAGAAAGCTTCTTTCACGTTTTGAACGGATGAAATTTCCTTTATCAGCGTAGGCCTCAATGTGATCCAAAGAAGCCCTTCTCAGTTTCCCCAAAGACAGTGTTAATGGACTGCTCCACGAAACATAAGTGTAACTCTGTGAGATGAATTCACACATCACCAAGAAGTTTCTAAGAAAGCTTCTTTCTAGTTTTCATCTGTGGATATTTCCTTTGTCACTGTAATGTTCATTGCGCTATGAAGTATCTAATGCAGATTTCCAGAAAACTGTGCTAACAAACTGATCAATGAAGAGAAACGTGTAACTCTGGAGTTGCATTCACACATGGCAATGCAGTTTCTCAGAAAGCTTCTCTTTAGTTATTATGTGAGGATATTTGCTTTATCACCATGGGCCCCAATAGACTCCCAAATATCACTTTGCAGATTCCACGAAGAGAGTGTTAGCAAACTGCTTCTTGAGGCAGAGTTTGTAACTCTGTGAGATGAACTCACAGATCAGAAAGAAGTTTCTCAGAAAGCTTCTTTCACGTTTTGAACGGATGAAATTTCCTTTATCACGTAGGCCTCAATGTGATCCAAAGAAGCCCTTCTCAGTTTCCCCAAAGACAGTGTTAATGGATGCTCCACGAAACATAAGTGTAACTCTGTGAGATGAATTCACACATCACCAAGAAGTTTCTAAGAAAGCTTCTTTCTAGTTTTCATCTGTGGATATTTCCTTTGTCACTGTAATGTTCATTGCGCTATGAAGTATCTAATTGCAGATTTCCAGAAAACTGTGCTAACAAACTGATCAATGAAGAGAAACGTGTAACTCTGTGAGTTGCATTCACACATGGCAATGCAGTTTCTCAGAAAGCTTCTCTTTAGTTATTATGTGAGGATATTTGCTTTATCACATGGGCCCCAATAGACTCCCAAATATCACTTTGCAGATTCCACGAAGAGGTGTTAGCAAACTGCTTCTTGAGGCAGAGTTTGTACTCTGTGAGATGAACTCACAGATCAGAAAGAAGTTTCTCAGAAAGCTTCTTTCACGTTTTGAACGGATGAAATTTCCTTTATCAGCGTAGGCCTCAATGTGATCCAAAGAAGCCCTTCTCAGTTTCCCCAAAGACAGTGTTAATGGACTGCTCCACGAAACATAAGTGTAACTCTGTGAGATGAATT
>NC_044559.1:15178194-15194686 GCF_007565055.1 Rhinopithecus roxellana
AATGCAACTCACAGAGTTACACCTTTCTCTTCAGTGTTCAGTTGGCTAGCACAGTTTTCTAGAAATCTGCAATGGATACTTCTGAATGCAATGAATCTTACCGTGACAAAGGAAATATCCTCAGATGAAAACTAGAAAGAAGCTTTCCTAGAACTCTTGATGATGTGTGAATTCATCTCACAGAGTTATACTTATGTTTCCTGCCACAGTCCATTATCACTGTTATTGAGGAACCTGAGAAGGACTTCTTTGGATCGCATTGAGGCCTACGCTGATAAAGGAAATATCATCAGCTCAAAAGGTGAAAGAAGCTTTCTGAGAAACTTCTTTGTGATCTGTGAATTCCTCTCACAGAGTTACAGCTTAGTTCTCAGGAAGCAGTTTGCTAACACTCTTTTCGTGGAATCTGCAAAGTGAGATTTGGGAGCCATAGGGGCACATGGTGAAAAAGGAAGTATCGTCAGATAATAACTAGAGAGAGCTTTCTGAGAGATTGCTTTCTGAATTGTGACTTCATCACACAGAGTTCCAGCCTTCCTTCTTGGAACAGTTTGCTAACTCTGTTATCTTCGGTTCTGCAAAGTGATATTTGGGAGCTCATTGATGGGTATGGTGGAAAAGGAAATATCCTCAGATGAAAACTGGATAGAATCCTTCTGAGTAACTCATTGTGATGTGTGAATGAAACTCACAGAATTACACGTTTCTCTTCAGTGTTCAGTTTGCTGACACAGTTCTCTGGAATCTGCAACGGATACTTCTGAATTCAATTAAACTTACGGTGACAAAGGAAATATCCTCCGATGAAAACTAGAAAGAAGCTTTCGAAGAAACTTCTTGGTGATGTGTGAATTCTTCAGACAATGTTACACCTAAATTTCGTGCAACAGTCCATTATCACTGTTTTTGAGGAACCTGAGAAGGACTTCTTTGGATCGCATTGATGCCTACGATGATAAAGGAAATATCATCAGTCCGAAGGGGAAAAGAAGCTTTCTGAGAAACTTCTTTGTGATCTGTGAATTCCTCTCACAGCGTTACAGCTTAGTTCTAAGGAAGCAGTTTGCTAACACTCTTTTCGTGGAATCTGCAAAGTGAGATTTGGGAGACCATAGTGGCCCATGGTGAAAATGGATATATCGTCAGATAATAACTAGAGAGAAGCATTCTGAGAGATTGCTTTCTGATGTGTGACTTCATCACACAGAGTTCCAGCCTTTCCTTCTTTGAACAGTTTGCTAACTCTGGTACCTTGTGTTCTGCAAACAGATATTTGGGAGCTTATTGAGTGCTATGGTGAAAATGGAAATATACTCAGATGGAAACAGGAAAGAAACCTTCTGAGAAACTGCATTGTGATGTGTGGAATTCAACTCACAGAGTTACACTTTTCTCTTCAGTGTTCAGTGTGCTGACACAGTTTTCTGGAAATCTTGCAATGGGATACTTCTGAACGCAATGAATGCTTATGGAGACAAAGGAAATATCCTCAGTTGAAAACTACAAAGAAGCGTTCCTAGAAACTGTCTTGTTGAGGGTGGAATTCATCGCACAAAGTTACACTTATGTTTCGTGGAGCAGTCCATTAACACTATCTTGAGGTAGCAGAAAGGGGCTTCTTGGATAACATTGAGGCCACGCTGATGAAGTAAATTTCATCCGTTGAAACGTGAAAGAAGCTTTCTGAGAAACTTCTTTCTGATATGTGAGTTCACCTCACAGACTTATAACTTAGACGTCAGGAATGCAGTTTGCTAAAACTCTTTTCGTGGAATCTGGAAAGTGATATTTTGGGAACCCATAGGGCCATGTGTGAAAAAGGAAATATCCTCACATAATAACTGGAGAAAAGCTTTCTGAGAGATTGCTTTCTGATGTGTGACTTCATCACACAGAGTTCCACCCTTCCTTTCTTGGAACAGTTTGCTAACACTGTTGTCGTGGATTCTGCAACGTATGTTTGGGGAGCTCATTGAGGGCTATGGTGAATAAGGAAATATCCTCACATAATAACTAAAGAGAAGGTTTCTGAGAAACTGCATTGCCATGTGTGAATGCAACTCACAGAGTTACACGTTTCTCTTCAGTGATCAGTTTGTTAACACAGTTTTCTGGAAATCTGCAATTAGATACTTCATAGTGCAATGAACCTTATGGTGACAAAGGAAATATCCACAGATGAAAACTAGATAGAAGCTTTCATAGAAACTTCTTGTTGATGTGTGAATTCATCTTCCAGAGTTACACTTATGTTACATGGAGCAGTCCATTGACACTGTCTTTGAGGAATCTGAGAACGGCTTCGTTGGATCGCATTGAGGCCTACGCTGATAAAGGAAATTTCATCCGTTCAAAACGTGAAAGAAGCTTTCTGAGAAACTTCTTTCTGATCTGTGAGTTCATCTCACAGACTTATAACTTAGACTTCAGGAAGCAGTTTGCTAACACTCTTTTCTTGGAATCTGGAAAGTGATATTTGGGAACCCATAGGGGACCATGGTGAAAGAAGCAATATCCTCACATAATAATTAGAGGGAAGGTATCTGAGAGATTGCTTTCTGAAGTGTGACTTCATCACACAGAATTCCAACCTTCCCTTCTTGTAACAGTTTGCTAAAACTGTTTTCGTGGATTCTGCAGAGTTATATTTGGGAACTCATTGAGGGCTATGATGAAAAAGGAAATATCCTCACATAATAACTAAAGAGAAGTTTTCTGAGAAACTGCATTAGCATGTGTGAATTAAACTCACAGAGTTTCACTTCTCTCTTCAGTGATCAGTTTGTTAACACAGTTTTCTGGAAATCTGCAATTAGATACTTCATAGTGCAATGAACCTTATGGTGACAAAGGATATAATCACAGATGAAAATTACAGAAAAGCTTTCTTAGAAACTTCTTGGTGATGTGTGATTTCATATCTCAGAGTTATACTGATGTTTCATGGAGCAGTCCATTAACACTCTCTTTGAGGAATCTGAGAAGGGCTTCCTTAATCGCCTTGAGGCCTACACTGATAAAGGAAATTTCATCCGTTGAAAACGTTAAAGCAGCTTCTCAGAAACTTCTTTCTGATCTGTGAGTTCATCTCACAGACTTGTAACTTAGACTTCAGGAAGCAGTTTGCTAAAACTCTTTTCGTGGAATCTGGAAAGTGATATTTGGGAGCACATAGGGGCCCATGGTGAAAAAGGAAATATCCTCACATAATAACTAAAGAGAAGCTTTCTGAGAAACTGCGTTGCCATGTGTGAATGCAACTCACAGAGTTGCACGTTTCTCTTCAGTGATCCGTATTTTAACACAGTTTTCTGGAAATATGCAGTTAGATACCTCATAGCGTAATGAACCTTGCGGTGACAAAGGAAATATCCACAGATGAAAGCTGGAAAGAAGCTTTCTTCGAAACTTCTTGGTGATGTGTGAATTCATCTTCCAGAGTTACACTTATGTTTCATGGAGCAGAACATTAACACTGTCTTTGAGGAACCTGAGAAGGGCTTCCTTGGATCGCATTAAGACCTACGCTGATAAAGGAAATTCCTCCGTTCAAAACGTGAAAGAAGCTTTCTGACAAAGTTCTTTCTGATCTGTGAGTTCATCTCACAGACTTATAACTCATTGAGGGCTATTTTGATAAAGGAAATATACTCAGATCAAAACTGGAAAGAAAATTTCTGAGAAACTGCAATGTGATGTGTGAATGCAACTCACAGAGTTACACTTTTCTCTTCAGTGTTCAGTGTGCTGACCCAGTTTTCTGGAAATCTGCAATGGGATACTCCTGAACGCAATGAAGCTTATGGAGACAACGGAAATAATCTCAGATGAAAACTACAAAGAAGCTATCCTAAAAACTTCTTGGTGATGTGTGAATTCATCTCACAGAGTTACCCTTAGGTTTCCTGCAACAGTCCATTATCACTCTTTTTGAGGAACCTGAGAATTGCTTCTTTGGATCGCATTGAGGCCTACGCTCATAAAGGAAATATCAGTTCAAAACGTGAAAGAAGCTTTCTGAGAAACTTCTTTGTGATCTGTGAATTTCTCTGACAGAGTTACAGCTTAGTTCTCAGGAAGCAGTTTGCTAACACTCTTTTCGTGGAATCGGCAAACTGAGATTTGGAAGCCCTTCGGGGCCCATGGTGAAAAAGGAAACATCCTCAGATATTAAGAGAGAGAAGCTTTCTGAGAGATTGCTTTCTGATGTGTGACTTCATCACACAGAGTTCCACCCTTCCGTTCTTGGATCCGTTTGCTAATTCTCTTATCTTGTGTTCTGCAAAGTGATATTTGGGAGCTCATTGAGGGCTATGGTGAAAAAGGAAATATATTCAGATTAAAACGGGAAAGAAGCCTTCTGGAAACTGCCTTTCTATGTGGGAATGCAACTCACAGAGTTACCCGTTTCTCTTCCATGTTCAGTGTGCTAACACAGTTTTCTCGAAATCTGCAATGGGACAATTCTGAACGCAATGAAGCTTACGGTGACAAAGGAAATATACTCAGATGAAAACTAGAAAGAAGCTTATTAGAAACTTCTTGGTGATCCGTGAATTCACCTCGCAGCGTTACACTTATGCTTCAGGCAACAGTCCATTATCACTGTTTTTGAGGAAGCTGAGAAGGACTTCTTTGGAAAGTATTGAGGCCTACGCGGATAAAGGAAATATCATCATTTCAAAACGGGAAAGAAGCTTTCTGAGAAACTTCTTTGTGATCTGTGAATTCCTCTCACAGAGTTACAGCTTAGTTCTCAGGAAGCAGTGTGCTAAAACTCTTTCGTGGAATCTGCAAAGTGAGATTTGGGAGCCCATAGGGGCCCATGGTGAAAAAGGAAATATCCTCAGATAACAACTAGAGAGAAGCTTTCTGAGAGATTGCTTTCTGATGTGTGACTTCATCACACACAGTTCCACCCTTCCCTTCTTGGAACAGTTTGGTAACTCTCTTAGCTTGTGTTCTGCAAAGTGATATTATGGAGCTCATTGAGGGCTCTGGTGGAAAAGGAAATATTCTCAGATGAAAACTGTGAAGAAGCCTTCTGAGAAACTGTATAGCGATGTGTGAATGCAACTCACAGAGTTACACGTTTCTCTACAGTGTTCAGTGTGCTAACACAATTTTCTGGAAATCTGCAAGGCGATACTTCTGAACCCAATGAAGCTTACGGTGACAAAGCAAATACCCTCAGTTGAAAACTAGAAAGAAGCTTTCCTAGAAACTTCTTGGTGATGTGTGAATTCATCTCACAGAGTTACACTTATGACCTGCAACAGTCCATTATCACTGTTTTTGAAGAAACTGAGAAAGATTTCTTTGTATCGCATTGAGTCCTACGCTGATAAAGGAGATATCATCAGTTTAAAACGAGAAAGAAGCTTTCTGAGAAACTTCTTTGTGATCTGTGAATTCCTCTCACAGAGTTACAGCGTAGTTCTCAGGATGCAGTTTGCTAGCACTCTTTTCGTGGAATCTACAAAGTGAAATTTGGGAGCCCAGAGTTGCAGATGGTGAAAATGGATATATCCACAGATAATGACTAGAGAGAAGCTTTCTAAGAGATTGCTTCCTGATGTGTTACTTCATCACACAGAGTTCCACACTTCCCTTCTCGGAACAGTTTGCTAACTCTGTTATCTTTTGTTCTGCAAAGTGATATTTGGGAGCTCTTTGAGGGCTATGGTGAAAAAGGAAATATCCTCAGATGAAAACTGGAAAGAAGCCTTCTGAGAAACTGCATTGTGTTGTGTGAATGTACCTCGCAGTGTTTCACCTTTCTCTTCAGTGTTCAGGGTGCTAACACCGTTTTCTGGAAATCTGCAATGGGATACTTCTGAACGCAACGAAGCTTACGGAGACAAAGGAAATATTCTCATTTGAAAACTAGAAAGAAGCTTTCCCAGAATCTTCTTTGTGATGTGTGAATTCATCTCATGGAGTTACACTTATATTTCCTGCAACAGTCCATTAACACTGTTTTTGAGGAAGCTGAGAAGGACTTCTTTCGATCGTATTGAAGTCTACGCTGATAAAGGAAATATCATCAGTTCAAAACGTGAAAGAAGGTTTCTGAGAAACTTCTCTGTGATCTCTGAATTCCTCTTACAGAGTTACAGCTTAGTTCTCAGGAAGCAGTGTGCTAACACTCTTTTCGTGGAATCTGCAAAGTGAGATTTGGGAGCCCATAGGGGCTCATGATGAAAAAGGAAATATCCTCAGAAAATAAGTGGAGAGAAGCTTTCTGAGAGATTGCTTTCTGATGTGTGACTTCATCACAGAAACTTCCAACCTTCCCTTCTTGGAAGAGTTTGCTAACTCTGTTTTCTTGTGTTCTGCAAAGTGATATGTGGGAGCTCATTGAGGACTATGGTCAAAGATGAACTATCCTCAGATGAAAATTGGAAGGAACGCTTCTGAGAAACTGCATTGCGATGCGTGAATGCAACTCACAGAGTTACATCTTTCTCTTCAGTGTTCAGTGTGCTGACATAGTTTTCTTGAAATCTGCAGTGGGATACTTCTGAACACAATGAAGCTTACGGTGACAAAGGAAATATCCTCATTTGAAAACTAGAAAGAATCTTTCCTAGAAACTTCTTGGTGATGTGTGAATTCATCTCCCAGAGTTACACTTATGTTTCCTGCAACAGCACATTATCACTGTTGTTTACGAAGCTGAGAAGGCATTCTTTGGATCGCACTGAGGCCTACCCTGATAAAGGAAATATCATCAGTTCAAAACGTGAAAGAAGCTTTCTGAGAAACTACTTTGGGATCTGTGAATTCCTCTCAGAGAGTTACAGCTTAGTTCTCAGGAAGCAGTTTGCTAGCTCTCTTTTCGTGGAATCTGCAAAGTGATATTTGGGAGACCATAGGGGCCCATGGTGAACAAGGAAATATCCTCAGATAATAACTAGAGAGTAGCTTTCTGAGAGATTGCTTTCTGATGTATGATTTCATCACACTGATTTCCACCCTTCCCTTGTTGGTATAGTTTACTAACTCTGTTATCTTGTGTTGTGCCAAGTGATATTGGGGATCTCATTGTGGGCTATGGTGAAAAAGGAAATATCCTCAGATGAACACTGGAAAGAAGTCTTCTGAGAAACTGCATTGTGATGTGTGAATGCAACTCACAGAGTTACACCTTTCTCTTCAATGTTCACGGTGCTAACACAGTTTTCTAGAAATCTGCAATGGGATACTTCTGAACGCAATGAAGCTAACGGTGACAAAGGAAATATCCTCAGTTGAAAAACTAGAAAGAAGCTTCGTAGAAAATTTTTGGTGATCTGTGAATTCATCACACAGCCTTTCACTTATGTTTCAGGCAGCAGTCCATTATCAATGTTTTTGAGGAAGCTGAGAAGCACTTCTTTCAATCGTATTGAAGCCTACGCTGATAAAGGAAATATCATCAGTTCAAAACGGGAAAGAAGGTTTCTGAGAAACTGCTTCGTATATGTGAATTCCTCTCACAGTATTACAGCTTAATTCTCAGGAAGCAGTTTGCTAGCACTCTTTTCGTGGAATCTGCAAAGTGAGATTTGGGAGCCAATAGGGGCCCAAGGTGATAAATGAAATATCCTCAGATATTAACTACAGAGAAGCTTTCTGAGACTTTGCTTTCTGATGTTTGACTTCATCACACAGAGTTCCACCGTTTCCTTATTGGAACAGTTTGCTAACTCTGTTATCTTGTGATCTGCAAAGTGATATGTGGGAGCTCATTGAGGGCTATGTTGAAAAATGAAATATTCTCAGATGAAAACTGGAAGGAACCCTTCTGAGAAACGGCATTGCGATGTGTGAATGCAACTCACAGAGTTACCCCTTTCTCTTCAGTGTTCAGTTTGCTAACACAGTTTTCTGGAAGTCTGCAATGGGATACTTCTGAACACAATGAAGCTTACGGTGACAAAGGAAATACCCTCAGTTGAAAACTAGAAAGAAGCTTTCCTAGAAACTTCTTGGTTATGTGTGAATTCATCTCACAGAGTTACACTCATGTTTCCTGCAACAGTCCATTATCACTGCTTTTGAGGATCCTGAGAAGGGCTTCTTTGGATCGCATTGAGGCCTACGCTGATAAAGGAAATATCGTCACTTCAAAACGTGAAAGAAGCTTTCTGAGAAACTTCTTAGTGATCTGCGAATTCCTCTCACAGAGTTACAGCTTAGTTCTCAGGAAGCAGTTTGCTAACACTCGTTTCGTGGAATCTGCAAAGGAGATTTGGGAGCCCATAGGGACCCATGGTGGAAAAGGGAATATCGTCAGATAATAACTAGAGAGAATCTTTCTGAGAGATTGCTTTCTGATGTTGGACTTCATCACACAGAGTTCCACCCTTCCCTTCTTGGAACAGTTTGCTAACTCTGTTACCTTGTGTTCTGCAAAGTTATATTTGGGAGGTCATTGAGGGCTATGGTGAAAAGGAAATATCCTCAGATGAAAAGAGGAAAGAATCCTTCTTAGAAACTGCATTTTGATGTGCGAATGCAACTCACAGAGTTACACCTCTCTCTTCAGTGTTCATTTTGCTAACACAGTTTTCTGAAAATCTACAATGGGTCAATTCTGAACGCAATGAAGCTTACGGTGACAATGGAAATATCCTCAGATGAAAACTAGAAAGAAGCTTTCCTAGAAACTTGTTGGTGATGTGTGAATTCATCTCACAGAGTTACACTTATGTTTCCTGGAACAGTCCATTATCACTCTTTTTGAGGAATGTGAGAAGGACTTCTTTGGATCGTATTGAGGCCTACGCTGATACAGGAAATATCATCAGTCTAAAACGTGAAAGAAGGTTTCTGAGAAACTTCTTTGTGATCTGTGAATTCCTCTCACAGAGTTACAGCTTAGTTCTCTGGAATCAGTTTGCTAACACTCTTTTTGTGGAATCTGCAAAGTGAGATTTTGGTGCCCATATTGGCCCATGGTGAAAAAGTAAATATACCCAGATAGTAACTAGAGAAGCATTCAGAGAGATTGCTTTCGGATGGGTGACTTCATCACACAGAGTAACAACCTTCCCTTCTTGGAACAGTTTGCTCACTCTTTTATTTTATTTTATTTTATTTTTTTTGCGTTCTGCAAAGTGATATTAGGAGCTCATTGAGGGCTATGGTGAAAAAGGAAATATCCTCAGATCAAAACTGGAAAGAAGCCTTCTGAGAGTGTGCATTGCGATGTGTGAATGCAACTCACAGAGGTCCACCTTTCTCTTCAGTGTTCAGTGTGCTAACAAGTTTTCTGGAAATCTGCAATGGGATACTTCTGAACGCAATGAAGCTTATGGTGACAAAGGAAATATCCTCAGATGAAAACTAGAAAAAAGTTTCCTTGAAATATCTTGGTGATGTGTGAATTCATCTCACAGAGTTACACTTATGTTCCTGCAACAGTCCATTATGACTGTTTTGGAGGAACCTGCGAAAGCTTTGCTTTGATCGCATTGAGGCCTACACTGATAAAGGAAATATCATCAGTTCAAAACGTGAAACAAGTTTTCTGAGAAACTTCTTTGTGATCTGTGAATTCCTCTCACAGAGTTACAGCTTAGTTCTCAGGGAGCAGTTTGCTAACACTCTTTTCGTGGAATCTGCAAAGTGAGATTTGGGAGCACATAGGGGCCCATGGTGGAAAAGGAAATATCCTCAGATAATTTCTAGAGAAGCTTTCTGAGAGATTGTTTTCTGGTGTGTGACTTCGTCACACGGACTTCCACCCTTCCCTTCTTGGAACAATTTGCTAACTCTGTTATCTTGTGTTCTGTAAAGCGATATTTGGTAACTCTGAGGGCTATGGTGAAAAAAGAAACATCCTCAGATGAAAACTGGAAAGAAGCCTTCTGAGAAACTGCATTGCGATGTCTGAATGCAACTCACAGTGTCACACATTTCTCTTCAGTGTTCGGTTTTGCTAACACAGTTTTCTGGAAATCTGCAATGGGATACTTCTGAACGCAATGAAGCTTTCAGTGACAAAGGAAATATCTTCAGATTAAACTTAGAATATAGGTTTCCTAGAAACGTCTCGGTGATGTGTGAATTCATCTCGCAGAGTTACACTTATGTTTCCTGCAACTGTCCATTATCACTGTTTTCGAGCATCCTGAGAAGGACTTCTTTTGATCGCTTTGAGGTCTACGCTGATAATGGAAATATCATCACTTCAAAACGTGAAAGAAGCTTTCCGAGAAACTTCTTTGTGATCTGTGAATTCCTCTCACAGAGTTACACCTTACTTCTCAGGAAGCAGTTTGCTAACACTCTTTTCGAGGAATCTGCAAAGTGAGATTTGGGAGCCCATAGGGGCCCATGGTGAAAAAGGAAATATCCTCAGATAATAACTAGAGAGAAGCTTTCTCAGAGATTGCTTTCTGATGTGTGACTTCATCACACAGAATTCTACCCTTCTCTTCTTGGAACAGTTTGCTAACTCTGTTATCTTGTGTTCTGCAAAGTGATATTTTGGAGCTCACTGCGGGCTATGGTGAAAAAGGAAATATCCTCAGAAGAAACCTGTAAAGAAGCCTTCTGAGCAACTGCATTGCCATGTGGGAATGCAACCCACAGAGTTACACCTTTCTCTTCAGTGTTCAGTGTGCTAACACATTTTTCTGGAAATCTGTAATGGGAGACTTCTGAACGCCATGAAGCTTACGGTGACAAAGGATATATCTTCAGTTGAAAACTAGAAAGAAGCTTTCCTAGAAACTTCTTGGTGATGTGTGAATTCATCTCACAGAGTTACACTTTTGTGTCATGCAAAAGTCCCTAATCACTGTTTTGGGAACCTGAGAAAGACTTCTTTGGATCGAATAGAGGCCTACACTGATAAAGGAAATATCATCAGGTCAAAACGTGAGAGAAGCTTTCTGAGAAACTTCTTTGTGATCTTTGAATTCCTCTCACAGAGTTACAGCTTAGTTCTCAGGAAGCAGTTTGCTAACACTCTTTTCGTGGAATCTGCAAAGTGGGATTTGGGAGCCAATAGGGGTCCACGGTGAAAAAGGATATATCCTCATATAATAAGTAGAGAGAAGCTTCCTGAGAGATTGCTTTCTGATGTGTGACTTCATCACACACAGTTCCACCCTTCCCTTGTTGGAACATTTTGCTAACTCTGTTATCTTGTATTCTGCAAAGTGATATTTGGGAGCTCATTGAGCGCTATGGTGAAAAAGGAAATATCCTCAGATGAAAACTGGAAAGAAGCCTTCTGAGAAACTGCATGTCGATGTGTGAATGCAACTCACAGAGTTACACCTTTCCCTTCAGTGTTCAGTTTGCTAACGCAGTTTTCTTGAAATCTGCAATGGGATACTTCTGAACCCAATGAAGCTTACGGTGACAAAGGAAATATCCTCACTTGAAAACTAGAAAGAAGCTTTCCTATAACCTTCTTCGTGATGCGTGAATTGATCTCACAGAGTTACACTTATATTTCCTGCAACAGTCCATTATCACTCTTCCTTAGGAACCTGAGAGGAACTTCTTTGGATCGTATTAATGCCTATGCTGGTAAAGGAAATATCATCGGTTCAAAACGTGAAAGAAGCTTTCTGAGAAACCTCTTTGTGATCAGTGAATTCCTCTCACCGAGTTACAGCTTAGTTCTCAGGAATCAGTTTGCTAACACGTTTCTCTTCAGTGATCAGTTTGTTAACACAGTTTTCTGGAAATCTGCAATTAGATACTTCATAGCACAATGAACCTTACGGTGACAAAGGAAATATCCACAGATGAAAATTAGAAAGAAGCTTTCTTAGAAACTTCTTGGTGATGTGTGAATTCATCTCACAGAGATACACTTATGTTTCGTGGAGCAGTCCTTTAACACTGTCTTTGAGGACTCTGAGAATGGCTTCCTTGGATCGCATTGAGGCCTACGCTGATAAAGGAAATTTCATCCGTTCAAAACGTGAAAGAAGCTTTCTGAGAAACGTCTTTCTTATCTGTCAGTTCATCTCACAGACTTATAACTTAGACTTCAGGAAACAGTTTGCTAACACTCTTTTCGTCGAATCTGTAAAGTGATACTTGGGACCCCTTAGGGGCCCATGGTGAAAAAGGAAATATCCTCACATAATAACTAGAGAGAAGCTTTCTGAGAGATTCCTTTCTGATCTGTGGCTTCATCACACAGAGTTCCACCCTTCCCTTTTCGGAACAGTTTGCTAACACTGTTGTTGTGGATTCTGCAAAGGTATATTTGGGAGCTCATTGAGGGCTACGGTGAAAAAGGAAATATCCTCACATAATAACTAAAGAGAAGCTTTCTGAGAAACTGCATTGCCATGTGTGAATGCAACTCACAGAGTTACACGTTTCTCTTCAGTGATCAGTTTGTTAACACAGTGTTCTCGAAATCTGCAATTAGTTACTTCGTAGCGCAATGAACCTTTCGGTGACAAAGGAAATATCGACAGATGAAAACTAGAAAGAAGCTTTCTTAGAAACTTCTTGGTGATGTGTGAATTCATCTCACAGAGTTACACTTATGTTTCTTAGAGCAGTCCATTAACACTGTCTTTGAGGAAACTGAGAACGGCTTCTTTGGATTGCATTGAGGCCTACGCTGATAAAGGAAATTTCATCCGTTCAAACGTCAAAGAAGCTTTCTGAGAAACTTCTTTCTGATCTGTGAGTTCATCTCACAGACTTATAACTTAGACTTCAGGAAGCAGTTTGCTAACACTCTTTTCGTGGAATCTGTAAAGTGATATTTGGGAGCCAATAGGGGCCCATGGTGAAAAAGGAAACATCCTCACCTAATAACTAGAGAGAAGCTTTCTGAGATATTCCTTTCTCATGTGTGGCTTCATCACACAGAGTTCCACCCTTCCCTTCTTGGAACAGTTTGCTAACACTGTTGTCGTGGATTTTGCAGAGGTATATTTGGGAGGTCATTGAGGGCTATGGTGAAAAAGGAAATATCCTCAGATCAAAACTGGAAAGAAGCCTTCTGAGAAACTGCATTGCCATGAGTGAATGCAACTCACAGAGTTACATGTTTCTCTTCAGTGATCAGTTTTGCTAACTAAGTTTTCTGGAAATCTGCCTACGGATATTTCTCAGTGCAATGAAGCTTACGCTGTCAGAGGAAATATCCACAGATGAAACTAGAAAGAAGCTTTCCTAGAAACTTCTTGGTGATGTGTGAATTCATCTCACAGAGTTACACTTATGTTTCCTGGAGCAGTCCATTAACGCTGTCTTTGAGGCAACTGAGAAGGGCTTTCTTGGATCGCATTGAGGCCTACGCTGATAAAGGAAATTTCATCAGTTCAAAACGTGAAACAAGCTTTCTGAGAAATTTCATTCTCATCTGTGAATTCATCTCACAGAGTTTCAATCTCTGCCTCAAGAAGCAGTTTGCTAACACTCTTTTCGTAGAATCTGCAAAGTGATATTTGGGAGCCTATTGGGGCCCTTTGTGAAAAAGGAAATATCCTCAGATAATAACTAGAGAGAAGCTTTCTGAGAGATTGCTTTCTGATGTGTGACTTCATCTCACAGAGTTTCGCCAGTGTTTTTTGGAGCCGTTTCTTAGGACTGTTTCCGTGAATTTCGAGAAGTGATATTTCAGATGGCTTTGAAGAATGGAAGGAGAAAAGAAATATCCTCCAAGAAAATGCGGAATCAAGCTTTCTGAGAAACTGCTTTGTGATATGTGAATTCATTTCACAGTGTTACATCACCCTTTCTCGGGGGAGTTTCCTAGCACTCATTTTGAGGAATCTCAGATGTGATGTCTTGGATATCGTGAATCGCATGGTGAATGAGGAACTATCCTCAGAGATACCTGCAGAGAAGCCTTCTCAGAAACTTCTTTGTTGTGGGTGAATTCAGCCCACAGATGTCAATCATTGTTTTCACTGAGAAGCTTGCTAGCAGAGTTTTCGCAGAATCTGCAATAGGTCACTTGGTGGCTCTCCGAGACCACAAATAACCTCGTCTTACAAAAGAAAGAAGCTTTCTGAGAAACCGCTTTGTGATGTGTGAATTCAACTCACTGAGTTACAGCTGTATTTCGTGGGGCCGTG
This sequence comes from Rhinopithecus roxellana, assembly GCF_007565055.1. Taxonomy (NCBI): domain Eukaryota; kingdom Metazoa; phylum Chordata; class Mammalia; order Primates; family Cercopithecidae; genus Rhinopithecus; species Rhinopithecus roxellana. Next base: position 15,192,252 of record NC_044559.1, read on the forward strand.
GCCTAGGCCTATGTGTGTGGAATCTGAGAACAGATATTCCGGATCCCTTTGAAAACAATAGGGCCAATAGAAATATCTTCCAATAAAAATGAGAAAGAAGCTTTCTGAGAAACTTCTTTGTTATCTCTGAATTCATCTTACAGAGTTACAACTTAGGCCTCATGAAGCAGTTTGCTACCTCACTTTTCGTGGAATCTGCAAAGAGATATTTGGGAGTCCATTGGGGCCCATTGTGAAAAAGGAAATATCCTCAGATAATAACGAGAGAAAAGCTTTATGAGAGATTGCTTTCTGATGTGTGACTTCATCACACAGAGTTCCACCCTTCCCTTCTTGGAACAGTTTGCTAACACTGTTGTCGTGGATACTGCAAAGTGATATTTGGGAGCTCATTGAGGGCTATGGTGAACAAGGAAATATCTTCAGATAAACACTGGAAAGAAGCCTTCTGGGAAAATGCACGTCGATGTATGAATGCAACTCACAGAGTTACACGTTTCGCTTCAGTGATCAGTTTGCTAACATAGTTTTCTGGAAACCTGCCTAGGGATATTTCTCAGTGCAATGAGCTTACAGTGTCAAAGGAAATATCCACAGATGAAAACTAGAAAGAAGGTTTCTTAGAACTTCTTGGTGATGTGTGAAATCATCTCACAAATTTACACTTAAGTTTCGTGGAGCAGTCCATTAACACTGTCTTTGAGGAACTTGAGAAGGGCTTCTTTGGATCGCATTGGGGTCTACGCTGATAAAGGAAATTTCATCCGTTCAAGACGTGAAAGAAGCTTTCTGAGAAACGTCTTTCTGATCTGTGAGTTCATCTCACAGACTTATAACTTAGACTTCAGGAAGCAGTTTGCTAACACTCTTTTCGTGGAATCTGTAAAGTATATTTGGGAGCCCATAGTAGCAAATGGTGAAAAAGGAAATATCCTCACATAATAACTAGAGAGAAGCTTTCTGAGAGATCCCTTTCTGATGTGTGGCTTCATCACACAGAGTTCCACCCTTCCCCCTTTCCTTGGAACAGTTTGTTAACACTGTTGTTGTGGATGCTGCAGAGGTATATTTGGGAGCTCATTCCGGGCTATGGTGAAAAAGGAAATATCCTCACCTAATAACTAAAGAGAAGCTTTCTTAGAAACTGCGTTGCCATGTGTGAATGCAACTCACAGAGTTACACGTTTCTCTTCAGTGATCAGTTTTTTAAACAGTTTTCTGGAAATCTGCAATTAGATACCTCATAGCGCAATGAAACTTACGGGACAAAGGAAATATCCCACAGATGAAAGCTGGAAAGAAGCTCTCTTTGAAACTTCTTGGTTATGTGTGAAATTCATCTTCCAGAGTTACATATGTTTCTTCGAGCAGAACATTACAACTGTCTTTGAGGAACCTGAGAAGGGCTTCCTTGGATCGCATTAAGGCCTAAGCTGATAAAGGAAATTTTCTCCGTTCAAAACGTGAAAGAAGCTTTCTGAGAAAGTCTTTCTGATCTGTGAGTTCATCTCACAGACTTATAACTTAGGACTTCAGGAAGCAGTTTGCTCACACTCTTTTCGTGTGAATCTGCAAATTGAGATTTGGGAGTCCATTGGGTCCCATGGAGAAAAAGGATATATCCTCAGATAATAAACTACAGAGAAGTTTACTGAGAGATTGCTTGTGATGTGTGACTTCATCACACAGATTTCCACCTTTCCCTTCTTGGAAACAGTTTGCTAACTCTGTTGTGTGTGGGTTCTTCAAAGTGATATTTGGGAGCTCATTGAGGGCCATTTTGATAAAGGAATATACTCATATCAAAACTGGAAAGAAGCCTACTGAGAAACTGCATTGCGATGTGTGAATGCATTCACCGAGTTACCAGTTCTCTCCAGTGTTCAGTTTGCTAACATAGTTTTCTGGAAATCTGCAATGGGATACTTCTGAACGCAATGAAGCTTACAGTGACAAAGGAAATATCCTTAGATGAAAACTAGAAAGAAGCTTTCTGAGAAACTTCTTTGGTGTTCTATGAATTCATCTCACCGAGTTACAGCTCAGTTCTCAGGAAGCAGTTTAAAACACTCTTTTCGTGGAATCTACAAAGTGAGATTTGGGAGCCCATAGAGGCCCATGGCGAAAGGAACAAGGAAATATCCTCAGATAATAACTAGAGAGAATTTACTGAGAGATTGCTTTCTGATGTGTGACTTCAACACACAGAGTTCCAACCTTCCATTCTTGGAAACAGTTTGCTAACTCTGTTATCTTGTGTTTGCAAAGTGATATTTGGGAGATCAATGAGGGCTATGGTGAAAAAGGAAATAACCTCAGATGAAAACTGTAAAGAAGCCGTCTGAGAAACTACCTTGCGATGTTTGAAAGCAGCTCACAGATTACACCGTTCTCTTCAGTGTTCAGTTTGCTGACACTGTTTTCTGGAAATCTGC